>NW_010098378.1:0-3116 GCF_000699245.1 Pterocles gutturalis
TAAATATATATATAAATATATATATCTTTTACAGAGGCTATTTTAATCTTTAGTGCATGGAAAACTGAGTGAAATTTTGCAATTTTGGCAATATTGTTTTCAGTATCAGGTTGCTGTTATAACCTTGTGAGATAAATAATTCTGGTGCCTTAAATGCATAAGCAGAACTTTTAAAAAAAGCCAGACTGTTCAATGGGATTGTCGTCTTTTCAATGGAAGTTCCTTTAAGTCAATATCAATTGGGTTACTTAGCACAAATTTCCTTCCCCTTTGAAATTTATTGCACTTAACACATTTAAACAGAGATCTTCAGCTGTGTGAGATGAAGTTTATAGGGAAAAAAAACCATGCAGTGAGCAATTACATAGCAACCTGATTTTTTCCTGTTGGTGGAAGAACTTAAATTCCATTACTTTTCAAAACTTCATAAAAATTGTTTGAACTGTGACTGTGTGATATGTTAGAGTGGACCACACACGAGGCACTAAATAATTCCGCAACAGTGCAGAGCCCCAAAACAACCAGACAACAAGGCTGTCGTGATTAGCGAGCCGTGGTTACCAAAATAACTAACCATGCAGTAAGCTGTGGGGTGGTCTCATACATTTGCACCATTCAAAAAACATAATTGCAGGAGGCGTTATCTGCCGGTGTGTGCTGTTCTAGCACCGATCACCTAAAGAGCAACTGCAGACGTGTCCCCTCCTGACGGAGACAGCCTCACCTGTACAAGGTGGGTACGGTGATGTGCAGCCTGGCCCTGTTCAGAAGGAATAACTTGTGCCAGCATAATGCATTTTCACACCCCAAAAAATCCATCTGTTCTGGAGGGGGTTTGAAACCCTAGAGCTGTTTTGACAACAAAACGAAAAATCACATGCCTAAGCTGACAGCTGTACTGTTAATTCATCTGATAATTTTACCTTTTTTACCTGTGAGACAATATTACATTTTCTTGTTGAACACCACGACCCCCATCTGCAGCCAGACTCTTGGTATGAAAATACTTGCTTCACACGAATGATGCTGTGCTGTGTAGCAATTCTAGGCTCTTCGGAAATATACTCATTGAGAAGGAAAACTGTGTTTATGGTTGAAAGTACTCTGTTAGATGGAAATGTCCTAAGTATTTTTCTATGGTCATTTAAGTTCATCCATGAATGGGGGGAAAAATACCCACATTGGTCAGACAGATCTTTGTCACTTCTAACTTCACTATGATGCTTTTTATTTATAGAGAGGCTGCTTTCTGTTGGTGTTGGTACCTGTGGATGGAGGACTCCCTTCCAGTTACTTGTAATTTGAGTTCTGCTAACATAAGGTTGCTAACTCTGGTGATGACTACTTTTGGGGGAAGGTTTATTAGGGGGTTTGTTAATTTTTTCCTTAGGAGCAACTCAAATGCCAGTTCCACTGAAGCCAGGTCTGGTGGAAATCCACCTTTGCTGTGGCTCAAAACAAGGATCAGAAATAAGGGCAGAAACATTTAATTTTTTGTTCAGATCCATCACTTCAGGAGCTGCAGAGTGCTGCCGTGCCTGTGGGGTCTCAGTAAGCAGGTCCGTGCTGCCCTGCATCAGGACGCACGCTGCCCCTTTCTTGTATTAGGAGCTGGCCCTGCCCAGCCTTACCTTGAGGAGCCACCGCATCCGTACAGGGAAGACTCTGGCTGTTGCCCAGTAGCCGATGGGGAGCTTCACTGTAGCCTGGGCAGCCGAACTCAATGTTGATGAAATGAGGCACAACTCAGCCAGGTACCTGTCTGCATCAGTTCTGACTGTTGACACGTTTGCACTTTGAGGCAGGTGGCAAATTATGTTGAGTGCCAAGTTTGTTCAAAGCAAAGGAAAGGGATGTTAGAAAATTATAAACTGAGCATAACTTTCCCTTTACGCAAGGGAAAAGTATGCTTCAGAACCCACCTGCAAGGTGAAAACAGTGGAACCGGGGACACAGGGAAGATGGGAATGATTTGATTGACTTTTGCTGGCGGAAATGTCATCACCATTGCAGATACAAAGCATATTTGCCACATTAACATTTGAAAATAATGTTTCTGAATAAATTTAACTGCCTAATGTTATGACTTCCACTAAATATGTGAATTTGCTGCTTCTAAGAGGCAATGTGAAAGAGGAAGTATTACTTTTGTGTACAAAGTTATTTATTTATTAGAAAATCTGGTACAATGTTGTACATTGAAAAACATGTAAGATATTGAAGTGTCTAACAAATGGCATTGAAGTGTCTTTAATAAAGGTTTATAATATTACAGCTGTTGAGAGTGAGCTTTTGGGAGTTTTCAGTTGAAAATTAAATAAAATTCTAATCCATTGCTATACTCCTTTCTGTGTTTCTCTGATGAAAATGCCGACTAACTGCTACACTACCCCCTCATGAAATCAGACCCATGACTCTTAACATGAGATACTGTAGATCAGCGTGAGATTCTGGCAGCCTGACTTGCGGATGGGTTGGAATTTGGGGGCTGTATTGAAAGATACAATAAAGAACTCCTAAGAAATACATTTCTAATATATCAGCTTGCTTAAGTATCGGGCAAATACCCTCATCTTGGCACTGAACACAGCACAGATGGGCTGTGTGCATGCGTGTGTAAGTATGTAAGGAAAATGGGGCTAGGACAGGACCAGGCTCAGCTGCAGTTGTGAGCACCTCTGGCTTTCCCAAACACAAGCCCCACCCTGTATGGAAATTCCAGAGGCAGCTTTGGAGATAAGCTTGAATTCCTGCTTTAACTGAAAATCTCAATTCAGTTTCTGTATATTTAAAAAAAAAATTTTAAAGTATTTCCTCCTCCGAATTATAACTTTGGGTATCAAGCAGAGTTTCTGAGACTACTCCGATCAGTCCTTTACCACATGTAGGAGTTAAAATATGTTAAAATAGTAAAGAAAGATCCTTCAAGAGGCTGGTGCCTGGTCTGAGATTCAAGTTTTGTTATTCCACATTATCTCAGTAATGGAATAAAATAAATTTTTCAAGTTTGGTAAACTTGAGATAAAATGTCACTAAAACTCAAGGCAAACAGGCACTAGGGGAAAAAACAAAACCACATTTTTAGGTCTTCTTCCCCCTGCCCTCCCCCACCATAG
>NW_010098378.1:3185-4134 GCF_000699245.1 Pterocles gutturalis
GCCAGCTGGGGCTCTCCCTTGCCTGGTGCCATTCCTAGGTCCCCGTGTCCTTCCCACAGCGGTCTGGGGTGTGGAGCGAATCCAGCAGCACGCAGGAAGGGGAAGCGCTTGGGGTCTGCCTCCCTTCCCTTTTTTTTTTTTTTTTTAAAAAAAAACAGTGATGACAAAATCTCATGATGCAAATACTAAGTAAAACCAACAAAAAGCCAGCATTTGGACCCAACAACTATGAGGCAAGATTATTTTCAGCTCAAGTAATTAAATGCACCAACTGCAGTGCTAACCTTCTCATCGTGTTTACAGAGCGTTAATAGAAAATATAAGTTAGCTTTTAAGACAGAGTAATAAATCTCCCTCCTTCCCCCAAATGCCCCTAAAATTGGTTCTGCTATATATAAACTTTATAAAAGAGACAACCTTAAAAGCAGCAGGAAGCACTGCTACACCGTGCCATGGAAACTGGCAAAATTAACCAGCCAATATGGGACTTGGCTGAAATTCCCCATTTTAATTGAACATTATTTTTAAGAATTATGGCCTTTGTTCTGTATGTTTTACTTGTTTGCCAATTATTTTCTAAGTTTTGGCCTCAAAAATAGTACTATACTGTGAGATGACAGTGTAATAAACCATCCAGCCTTAGCAAGCCTGGCCCATGTTGGTGCCTGAGCAGCCGCCTGGTCACCGGGCAGGGGCTCAGGCTTTGCACATGCCCCTGCATCCCCCCATTCATGCACCAGCCTGGTTTGGTATTTCCTCTCCCACATCCCAGATTCCCTGCACCCACACACCTTCCCAATGAGAAGAACAACCTCAATGTGAAATCACAGCACCCCGGGGAAGGTGTCACCCATCACAGGTGTGACTGTAGTTGACTCAGGCGCACCCGTGCTGTGCCACCAGGTTGACGCCGATGGCCTCAGGGCCACGGTGCCTGCACAAGCCGGGC
>NW_010098378.1:4150-5381 GCF_000699245.1 Pterocles gutturalis
CCCTTCTCAAGCCTGACTGCGGGCACTCACCGTGCATCGAGTCCCGTCACCAGCACACAGCCACCCCCCTCACCCCAGTGCAGCTCATCCCACGCAGCCCCTGCAGCAGCCAGCACCCACCTCCTCACCTCCATGCGTGAGGAGCCCCTGGGCCCCAAGTATTGCGGCTGAGCCCAGGGCAAACATGACCCACCACCACCTGGCCTGGCCCCTCTCACCCCCCTGTGCCCGTGCAGCCCCAGAAGGGTCTTTGGTGTGTGCCGAAGGTGCTCAGTGCAGCAGCTCGGCTTTGCCTGCCCCGCTGTCCCCATGCAACCACCCTCCATGTCTAAACACTTCCCAGCACCATTTAGCCAAGCTGCTGGTGTAAACTTGGCCAATTCTCCCCACACCCAGACTCTGGTGATAATACAGTGATTTCAAGAAGGCTTTTTCACTGCACCATTTTGTCCATTACAGCTTCTCTTTCCTAATTTGAGAGCAAGAGCAAAGGTTTGCTCTGCCTGCCAGCAGCCCCAAGAGCCCTTGGGATCCACCCGTCCGTCGGCAGAACTTGGGCGCTCTCCCCGCCTTGCCTTCCCATCCTCCCTCCTGGGATTCATCAGTTCCAACCTCCTGCTCCTTCAGCTGCTGCGGGAGGAAGACCAAAAGAAGGCAGAGCTGCATGTCTTTGCACAAGCACAGCTGTAAAATAATACAAGCCTGTGCTTTTACTGGAGAAATGTGAGTCTAATTAATAAAGCTGCACTGGCTACCACACAGGAATGCTTGTTGAGCACCTGTAGGTATAAACAGGAATATAAACTTTCACAAATACAGCTCAAATCAGAAACAAATGGATTATTGTCTTTTACAAAGAGCTCTCCCAACCTGGAATACTTCCAGTGCTGTTGGAGGGCAGCAGGCTGTAACTCTACCGGCCCCTTCCCCGACCAGAAAAACCCTCCCTGTGTTATGAGGCAGGTGCCACTGAATTATGAAAACTCGCTTTATTTCAGCCTCCCCGCTCAGCCCATGATCTGGAGGTTTGCAAAACACTTCCCCTGCAGGAGTTGTAATAACGCCTTTCTCAGCCACCGTAATTAGCTGTTTACCCCCCAAACATTACTTTTTTGGCACAACTCTCATCATGACCTCACTCACTTTCCATGCAGGAAAATTTCATCTTTGGGAAATTGGATTATTGGAGAATTTAGTTTTCTTTCAGTGAAAGCAGCTCTGAGCCTGCTGA
>NW_010098378.1:5425-36081 GCF_000699245.1 Pterocles gutturalis
GTTCACGGGCGGACTCCTCCTCCAGCTCAGCGGCTTCTCCAGCTCCTTGGTGGCCACCGGCAGGACCGGCTGGGCTGGGTCAGAGCAGCAGCTGGCGAGTCTTCTCGTATGTCCCCAGGAAGATGAAGCCTCCCAGGCTGATGGCTGCCATCCGTGGGACAACACCTGCGAACAAACTGAAGGCAAAGGAAAGGCAGTTTCAGAGAATGAGCGGATGCTGCACAGCTTTAGAAAACAAAGCCAAGAAAAATTCTCTCTTGCCCGTTTACTGAAATCCCACGCTACTGCTCAACTGAAGGAACCTGTCTGGGCTTCCCTAACAGAGTACTCCCAAGCCTTGTAATTTTTAGCCCCTCTACCCATCCTCAGGTGCAGAAGCAAAGGTGCAGGAGGCCATGGGCCACACTGTGGAAAGAGAAGCTCAGACAGATCCCCACGAAGGACTGCAGACAGATGGGAAGTGTCCCGTCCTCCCTGGCCCCATCCAGCCTCAGCAGAGGGACCCCCTCTCCCTGGAACAGCTCATTCCCAGTAACATCCGACGGGGCCAGCAGGGAGGGAACAGGAACGGCTGCACCTTCAGCCACCATGATTTTTAGGTGCCTGATCCTAAAAGTTCTTGGAAGTTAACAGGAAACGCATGCAAAGCCAATTGCTCAACACATCTAAGCTCACAGTTGGTTTAACAACTTCAGGATAGGCCAGAGCATTACAGGCTTCCTCCACTGCAAGCAAGGATTAACCATTAGGCTTGAATCTGTTCTGCATCCCCCCGCTGATCTACTCGCATGACGGGAGCCATTCGCAGCACATTCTGGCTCAGCTCTGCAAGGATGCTGTCCTTGGCTTTTTCCAAATGCTGCCTGGTCCCTGCTAGGAGCATGTCCACAGTGGGACAAGGTGTAATTCCCAGTGAGACGGGGCTGCGTGGGAGCTCTCTGCTCCCTGCCCGCGCCCGGCTACTCACGCTGCGCTGGGGAAACCTCTGGCTGCAGTAACTCTGGTTTTTGTTGTAATGAGCTTTGCTGAGGAGCCTGGAGCACACAGGCAGATTGAAACATTTTATGGCTTTACTAGACAGCAATTGGGCCTATTACCATAATGACAGCTTTAAAACAGAGTAATTTGTACAAGGCATGTATGGACAGAGCGCTGATAGGGTAAATCCTACGGTGCAGCATCGCTCTCGAAACACGCACCATCCTTCCCTGCCGAGTTAGGCAGCCTTCATTACAGCAGCAGGGGCAGACGTTCGTTTACAGAACAGCCCACTCGAGACACAGCTATTACACAAACAGGGGCAGATAACTCAGTTATCCAGAAGCTGCATCCCTGGCAACCTCTATTACTAACCATCACTTCCAAGAATCCTGGCCCCGCTCTCCCCAGTTTCCCTTTCCCACCCACACGATCCCCCGTGGGCTTCCCCCTGCAGGAGGGCAGAGCCGAGCAGCTCCGGGGCAGCGCTGAACGCAGAGCTGAGCTTTCCTGCAGGCCTGATCCAAACGGGTTCCTGTTGGGCTGCACCTGCCCTCATCAGTGGATAACACAAACTGGGTTTTTTTTTCTGCTGGCCCCATCGGAAACCACTCCGGTGGGCACAGGGCTGCTGTCTATCTGTATTTGCTCTCTGTTCGCACAGATTTCACCTGGCACCCTGCCACCTTTCTCTTCGCCTGGGTTTTCCCGTTTGCTTAAGCAACTCTCCCAGTTACCGGCTGGATCCAGCACCAAGGGCTGGAGGGCTTCACCGCCGCCTTCTCATCACCACCAGCTACACCAAGCGCACAGCGTGTCAGTGACTGGCAGAGCCCAGCCGCGGGCTTTCAGGTACGGACACGTCGCGCTCTCCCCAGCCGTGCGAGGGACGGCTCGGCAGGAGTCACAAATCCGGGGGCGAGGCCTGGCTGCAGGGGTCAAACCCGCACCCTGTGCCCCCCTGACTGTGTGCATGCCCTTCGGGATGCAGCTCTTCGCTTCAGGGATCCCAGCCCAGCAATACACCGAGTCCCATGGTCCCAGCACCAAAGGGGACATTTATGGGCCACAACTCAACAACCCAAAAGCAAATTCTTTCTCAATAGAGACTAACCAGGACCCCTGAAGTCACCCTTTGGAAGAGACACAGCAGAGAGGGTCCAGCGCTCAAAGGGCGCTGTGTGCTCGGCCACAAACCCCCGTGCTACGGTCCTGACCAAAGAGGTGGCCATGCTGAGAAAAACCATCACTTTTACCTGACTACAGTTTTTGGGCTGAGCTCCTTCCTGCGAGCACCTTGTGTTTCACAAAGCAGCAAGCCCTGGGCACAGGGGCTGCTTTCGCCACTCGCACCGGTGAGACCAGGCTCTGAGGAGCGGTGGTTAGTGCCCGCCGTGCCGCGTCCACCTCCGCCTCACCCGAGGAACGAGACGCCTGGTGCAAACTGCCAGCTCCATCCCCAGCTACACACAAGCTGGAACAAGCCATCTCACCAGATTTATCAGTTAAAAACCCTCGTCTTTCTCACCAGTGAGTTGTGAAGCTTCATCCGTGGCTTTCAAACGCCGCCACCAGCTCCCTGCATGAAAAGCAGCCGGACAAGATATAAACCTGCTTTCGTGGGAGTGGCTTGCCTATGCTGCTGGCAAGAGCAAAGAGGTGCATGGATCTGCTCACCCCATCCCTATCCTACCTCCCGCTGCAGGCCTGGCTCTCCCCGGACAGGAAGGGATGTGAAATTTCTTGGCGTGAAGCAGAGGGATTTACTAGGTGCAGACCAGGAAGCTGAGCCCTGCACTCTGGTTTTAATAAGGTGGCAATAAGCAATGCATCTTGCTGCCCTCAGAATTCCTCCTCTTCAAGTACAAGATTTATTAGAGGAACCATAAATCATTTCATGTTGCAACTGGCCAAAAAAGCCCGACATTTTAATTGGTTTTGATTAATAGATTTATAATTGGCAGCAGGCATGGCAGCCTCTGCGTTTATTTTTCCCAAGACTTTCTTCCTTTTCCTTGCAGCTGACGCAGCTTGGCCTCCTTTACACGTTGCTTTTTCTCCAGATCGCTTATTGTTTTGATTTCAATTGAATTGTGTTCCCTTTGGTCCTAGTCCACGGGCACTATCTTTAGGCAGAATTTAATTTTGGGTTGTTTAGAAAAGGGCACTGCTGAAACACCCTGAAAAGAACACAAACATACATTTTTATTTTCTGCCTCTTCACACCCTTCAGAGCTCAACTGCCATCAGCAGCAGATACAGCCTCGCTTCTCCCAGTCCCTTTCAAAACATGCCCTAGAGTCCACCAAGCTGTGTAGGACCCAAAACTCATCCACCACCAGGTCACCTCATCATCTCAAAGAGCAAACCTGAGACAACCCATCCCTGAGCGCTGCCGGGGGCCACAGCTGGACGTCTTCCTGGAATCGGTGTTGAGGAACTTCCTGCAATTTGTTTTGAATTATTTCCCACATGTGTAGAAAAAGGATTGAACCTTTATTAGTTGTGTGAGCAGAGATCAGATGTTAAGAGAAAACTATCTCCTGCAAAGCTGCAATGTGCATGCTGCTTCGCGCAACAGTTTACAAATGTTCAAACAGCACCCCGAAAGTATCGGCCACATGAAGCAGATTAGAAACCCGTGAGAAATTACAATGAAAAGCTCCAAGCAAAGCTTCCAAAAACCCTCTGTTTCTCTTCCAGGTCAAGGGCCGGTGGGACACAAGCCCTACCGAAGGAGGCACAGGCTGAACACCACGGACTGGAGGAGTTGTTTAAGACACATATTCACTACAAGTGGCTATTAACTGGTATGACTCGCACACCCAAAACAGGCAAGGTAGCGTAAATGAAGCAGGTGTCTGTAAAAATCAGTAATAATTTATAAGCCCATAACACCTCAAAACATTCTACAAACCCTAGCAGAGGACTTTTTGTTCACAACACCGCTCCAAGGTCAGCAGAGCAATTCTCCATAAAGAAAAAGAGTAAAGCGAGGCAGCTAAGAGACTGGATCAACATCACCCCACGCTTCCACAGCTGGTCAGAGGAAAGCCCAGAACATTTCTACACCCCAATTACAGGAGGAAGGCAGCCAGAGAGCTGCTCTGCGGCTGCTCAGACTTACTCTGCACTCAAGCCCGACTCAGAAAACTTGCATTTAAGCAACAAGTGCCTCACTGGAGAAATGCGAGCGGGCACGTGCTCAAACCCAGATCTGATGGAAGGCTCAAAGGACAAGTCAGGGAGCACATGGCTCCCTTCCTTCAGCTTCCATTTGTCCCTACTGCTGGCACCACACTGGCATCACATGCTCCCATCATGCCTCACAGTAAGAACTAATAAAAAGGAACAGAGGAGAACTTGCTGGTATTTGACTTGGAGGAAAAGACACGTGGCACCCACGTTGGCCTTCACTGACGTCTCAGGAGGGGTCATTCCCACCCCTCAAGATCAATCTGTGGCACTCACTGCCACAAGACGATGTGCATGCCCAACATTTAAATGGATACAAAACACAAATACACACGTTCATGGAGAAATTGTCCATTAAACACAAAGTCACCCTCGCCTCCAAAGCCTGGAGCTAAGCTTAGAGATTGTACCACAGATAAACCCCCAAAAATGCCCTGTTTCTATGCTCTTCCCTGGATATTGCTCATAGCCAATGCTAAAGTGAGGACATTAGACCTCCTTCAAGGGACCTTCTTGCTCCTAGATACCCAAGAGCTGCTCCCTGGCCATGTGTACAAAAACTAAAAGTCTTTTCTGTATGACAGGATTTAAACACAAACAGACCATCCCGTCCTCTCCCACCCCCCAACACACACAGAGACACAACGCCCGAGATGTGCCTCTACAGCATGTCCTTACCCTGACAGGCCTTCTGTCCTCCAGATGCCACTGAGGGCAGCCAGAACATTCCCGCTAGCGTTGCTGGAACCAGCCTGCACCACAGAAAGAGAGAGATTGGAAACTGCTGGCAGAGAGGTTTAGTTACTTACTGAGCTCCCTGTCCCTGGCTAGTGCTACTTTGCAGCAATTACAGACATCCTAACAACCTCCTTACCCCCGGCACAGGCAAAAGCTCCCTGTCTCCAGGAGTGAGGCAAAGGGCAGAAAGGGAAATCAAGGCACAGAAGAACAAAACGACCACTCCGACATCCCAGAGCTGGTTAGTGACAGAACTGGGGCTCCAGTCCCTTTTGCACTACACTCAGCGCTGCGTCCAGCAGCTGACACTGAAGTAAGGTGTTAATAAAAATACACTCTCAAAGCACCAACAAGCAACTTTGCTGCTCACTGCAAGAGGACAGCAGCCTTAAAATTTACTTTAAAAAAAAAAACAAAACAAAACCATGAGTAGTGTATTACATGTGAAAATTGCCTTGAGTGCAAAACAGAGGGCAAACAGCAGAACTACAGACAATTAAATTACATGTGTGATCTAGTTAGTGTGAGATGACTAATGTAAAGATGCTGTTTGAATGGTCTCAGAACATCCCAAAGCACCACCATTCCCTTACCAACGCTGACCCAGTTGCTCAGGACAGCAGCAGACATAAACGAAACCCAGTTCTTACAGTTTTATCGCCAACACTATCCAAAGGCAAAGAAACTGCAGTAGGTGCAACACCCATCAGCAAGAGATACACAACGCAGGAACATGGTGAGCACAGATGTGCACGACCCAGCTCCGGAGGTGCACATCATCAACAAGACACACCCCCATACTGAGAGACATGAGCAATAGGGTAAAAGCCATCCACAGAAACTCCAGGATGCTCCACCTTCGCCGATGTAACAGCTCCTTTCAGGGCAGAGAAAGGCTTTAGGAATATCCACCTGCTAAGGGCTTCTAGCTTTGTGGCTGCTTAGCTCTGCTCTGGGTCAGCAAGACGATGACAGGAACACTAGACTTACTAGCAATTTAACTACTTACTAAGCTTACTGATCCTATAAAGCAATCTTCCTTCTGCTGTGGTTAGCAGAGGTAAGCCACCACGATCTTTATGGCTTAAAAATTTAGGACAGAAAATCCAGTGCCAATCTCAGAAAAGACACACACAGACACACACAAACGTACACAGCCAAACACTCACTCTCTCTCTCTCAAGCCCAACAATTATCAAAACAACAGAGGAATAAATCCCTGATGGGAAGTTTAACTGTGGGCACCTGACTCTGCAAGGATTTTCTCCTAAGGACACTGCATGAGACTCTGGAAGTCTAGCACAAGCACAAGCCCTTATCAGACAGCTCCTTTGGGAAAGGACCAGAAGAGCAATTCAGGGAAAGGAACACAACGATTTCATTAGTTCTGCATGTAGTACCTGTTCACATCTAATCCTGCCTTTGAGGACATGAGCAGAAATCATTATTACTAGGTGCTGGATTTCATTCCGTAACGACCATACAGAAACTCTGGAACTACCCAAGCCATTCACCTGCGTCTCTGCTGGCCGGCCTCCTTCGCTCTTACCTTTGCCAACATAATTCTTGTCTTCGCTACATCGAGAGGTGTGGTGACTGCAGCTGCAAATCCACCTGAGCAAAGTAAAATACCAAACACAAGTGAGACATTGTTGAGTGAATATGAATGCCACACTGCCTATAATTCCCATGGCTGTGGTCAACACTGCTCCATTATTAATGCCTACAGCATGATTGTTGAAGGTCTGTACACTGAGTGTTTTATTCCTGTGTGTTGACTTAAGGAAACAGCTCTATACTAGTTCACTGTAAATCCAAACATCCCCATTGAGGTTCCTGTCCTTTTGTTCTGGACTCTGTACATATATGAACATATGAAGGTCATTAAGGATAACGGATTCCACTTCCAACTTCTACAAACAAGTTTGAAACTAAGAACTCACTCATTTGCAGAGGTGGGAAAATAAGTTCATCACACTGTGCTCTGCCTTGAGAATTAATTGACCATTCAAATGCTAGAAAGCCAGAGAGGAAAGATGCTCTGCATCCGAAACACACATGCTTCAGGGGCAAAACTATCTGAAAGACTTGTATTGGATCTGGATTTCAACTGTTAGACCTGGGACTCTGTTCCAAGGAAAAAAGACAAGCCAGTGTTTGGGATGGAGCTCATCTTCAACGAATGCAACCAGCTCCATTTTGGAAAACAACAATATGAAGCTGCCCAAGGGGCTTTGGAAATTGTCAGAAGCCTGCTGCCACAAGTGCCATAATCTCCTCACGGGCATTTTTATTCTCTCTAATCACTCCCAAACTTCACCCTTGGAGCTCATTACTTTCACTCGGAGCAGCTAGCTCAGCTGTGGCTTTCCTCATGAAAGCCAGAAATCTTCAGCTTATCCATCTGCATGTCTCACCCACAAATGTGTGTGTCTCTTTCTCCATGTTTTAACCCTGTGGCTACAGCCTGGCCTCTTGTGCTACCTAGGGACCAGCTTTGCTGCTTTTTCTCCCAGGCTCTTATTCCCTTTGCCTTATTTCCCCATCCTAAAATTAACTCTAATCTCTCACTCTCTCCTCTGTTCACAGCATTTCAAGCAAGTAATTCATGCTGAGGAAGAGCCAAAGCGAATGAAACTTTTAAAATGGAGGAGCAGAGCAGCCCAGCAGTAAGTGAAGAGAGAAAGGGGAAGAAATGGAGGAAGAAAAGATAGAGAGACTTCTTCTGAAATCTCTCTCTCTTCTTCCTCCTTTTTTTTCCTCTGGAGCTCATATAAATCCCATATCTGCTACAGCAGGGAACAAAGTGACTCCAAAGACTGAAGCCTACACAGTACCCAGGGAATAAGCTAAAAATAATCTATTTTCTGGTCCAAGTTTTATGGAATGTAGAAAAATTGATCTCTGTTTTCTTGGGATGGCAAGGGGGAAAGCACTGCTTCTAAAAATCTGTAAAGTAATGAGAAAATCCTCTTTACCCACTGGTTGGTGTTTTTACCTGCATACATTTCTCTGAACCACCTTAGCTTTAACATATTAAAACCCTGCCTTATGTCAGAAAGGGGTCATGCCAGCTGGCACCCTATGCTGACTTCTCACAGTTAATTAAGAATATCTCGTGACAGCTCAGGAGATGCAGTAAGGCACATGTGCAGTCCCCTGGATCTCAAACAAGAAAGCAGGCAAGCCAAATTAGTGAACAGCCCAAAATGCCTGGTTTAGGAGCAACTTCCGCTCACGTAAGGTTGGCCCATCTGGTTCACTCTGCCTGAAACTTTCTAGCAGTGATGCCTCACTAAAAAGCAGAAAAATGGGTTGTTTTCAAGAAGTCAAAGCAGAAACTATGAGCAAGTTAAATAAAATTCCAGCCCATTCTTGGACCTTCTTTAAGGTCAAAGATCTTTTTTATTGTGAGCCAGCTTTTGACTAAATGACCCCAAAGGCTTTGAGAGAATGATCTGGTTAGAAACTCTGGTACTCATGTCAGAGATGTATTTTTAGAACAGTAAAAATAATCTCCATGGAAAATAGTGGCTTTACAAGTCTGGATGTAGAAGCCCTTCCTTTGCCCATAGACTAAGATAAAACTGACCAGTGAACCACATGGCTGTCAGGCCTGGATCAAACAAAAAATCTCAATGCATCACTTGGCTACAGAGTTGACAATAACTCTTTAGTCAGACTAACTTATTTCCCTTACCAGATCCCAGTTATTTTTTAAGGTATTTGTTCCTAGCAGTTTCTTCTCGGCAGAAGCTTCAATTTTGTCTGACAGAGTGATTAGAACAAAGACAATTCATCCTGATATGATGTTCCCAAATTCTTATCTGAAAGGTTTAATCAAGGCTGATTGGTTTTCATTTTTTTCCCCAGCTAACATCTGGAGCTTTCAGACTCTTTTGTTATTAACATTTCAATGTTTCTTTTTCCATCACTGGGAAGTATTTGGTACAGATTTACCAATCAATTTAGAATGACAACAGCAACAACAAAATGCTTCATAAGCACAACAAGCAGCGGGACAGCAGCTAAATTAAATGCAAGTTTGTATAGGCTTGACAAAAACACAAGATTAAAGCTAGCATTTGTTGGGAACTGCATTTCATTGAAGGCAGTGACTCTGACAAAATGAATTCACTCCAGCCTTAACCCTAAATGTCCAAGGTAATTTTAGAGTGACCACTTCAACATTAGTACACAGGTATCCAAGAAGAGGCTACAGCCCTAGGGAGGTACCACTCAGTCCCACCTACTGTAACTGGGTAAAGGAACTGACGCCACAACTGTTCCCAGTCATCACACTAATACAACAGATACAAACCAGTACAGCCAGAGCCTACTCATTCGAAATAGGAGGGCTGTGCACTGCACTGTCTAATACACAGGAAGGCCCTACAGATCTTTAAATCACTCCTTTACTCTATTCCTGCTGTCACTGAATTCTCAAAGAGCTGCCACATAAGGCTGGAGTCTGCTCAACTAGTCAGCAACCAGAAAAACCAGGTATCAAAGTATCAGGTGGGCAAGAAAGACCCAGACACATCCAGCCTTACACTCCTAATCATTCCGGCTTCTCTGCAGAGCTGGCAAAGAGAAAAAGGCACCTTTGCAGGCAGTCTGCGCTCAGACAGACTCACTCACCAACTCACTCGTGGAGAAAGCTCCTTTCTCCCTTGCCCTAGAAGGATCTGGTGGTGACTTGGGCTTAGCAAGTAGGCATAAAGATGGATTTGCACATGGGAGAAAGTTCTTTGCTTGTTAATACTTCTAGCAGAATGACAGACTTCTCTGTTGGGAAAATAAAACTTCACGCAGTAGTGGGAAATTCATCACCTGTCTCCCAAGAAGCTACAATGGACGCTGTATATTCACACATCAGCTAAGCAGCTAAACTTTACCAAGCGCAGGGTGTTAAACAGAAAATCCCTCTGCTACTCACACTTTCCCAGTGACCAGTTCTTGATGGAAGTGCCAATGACAGATATCCACAGAGAGCGATATGCCTTTATTTGGCAATAAGAATAAAAAGTCTTGAAGACTTAAGATATTCCCCAAGGTTCCTGCTGGCATTTCCTACCCTTTTTAGCTGTCATATGCAAATAAAAATGGAGAAGCATCAGAACAGAGTGAAATACTTCACCTGAGAACAAAACCTTGCAGTAAGGTGTCTGCCTGCAGAATTTGCTGCTGATGCTTACAAAACATGTAACGGGTTCTTTGACACATGCCTCAAATAAGATCCTATGAGGAGAGGAAGACAATTTCTTCTTCAGTCCCTGTATCTTTTTTTTCTGTACCATTTCCACTTCTCCTCACCCTTTCTTAAGAGTCCAGGGGACCATCCCTGGCCATCACAGGGGCTCCTCCTGTCATCTGGCCAGACCCCTGGCACCCTCTTCTGTAACACCAGCCCAGTTTGGTAGGTCAAGCTCGTCTCAAGAGATAGGAACCTGTGCTTGACTAATGGCCTTGCTTGAATTAGCCGAACTTAGGAAAAAGCAAAAAACCCAGGTTGAGCTATATTATTGCCTGTCTTCATTACTATGTTCTATACTGACATCTGAAGGTTACCCAGGACTGATTCAGGATTGAATCCCAAATCCGGGTTGAAAAACTGAGTTGCACAGGTCCAACACTAAACCTCCTCTCACGCTGCCTGATTTCCAAGTTCCTAAACAAAATGGTTTTTCAGGACTCTTTAGTCAATCAGTTATTATTTGAACTTTTATTTTATTGATAGCAGGTTAAATTTTTTCTTAAGGAGAAGTTTATTCTGGTCCTTTATCACTGTGGGAACTACACCTGCCAATGGTAGATCAAAGTGACCCAAGAACCTCTTTGGATTTCAGCAGAAATACCAAGAGGTAAAGCACTGCTCCTCCAGCGATTTCATCAATTTAGGGTTAGAGGCATGGTCCAGGCAAAGACTGCAGGGAAATCTTGAGAACTACTCAAAAATTTATTCAGAGCTACAGAGTTAAAGAGGCTTTTAGACACAGTGTGTAATCTTGTCAGAGCTGATTAGATCAAAACAAAAGTGATGGGAAGCCTTCCCTGTTAATGTGCAAAAAGCTCTCGTTAGTGCTTTATTATTCACCAGACTTGCACCTCCATTCTCGGTGACTTTGTCACCACAGAGCATTTATTATTAATGTTAAGCCACGCTTTTTTTACAGTAGGGAGAAAGAAGGCATCTTTAACAGAAGCTATTTTCAATTGCATTAAATGGACACTCAGGTTCTCTGACAAGCTGGAGCTGCCTCCCTGCTCCACAGCAGCACTCTGCTTTCCCAACAGCTAATACCCAATGGCAGGATTTCCTTGCCACTGGCCCAATTCCATTGAGGGCATATGAAACCCACCCAGAGGCTCTTCTGGAACAGCAGGGCTGGGGTGCAGTGCTCCAGCCAGACAGCCTAAGCCCAGAGAAGACTCCAGCACGGAGTGCAACCACAATCACACCTGGCCTGCCCGCAGCATGGGGACATGCTTCCTTCCTCCTCCTCCTCCAGCCTGCCAAAGCCTGTGCCCACATCTGGGCCGGCATCCAACCAGCTCAGACAAGAGGCAAGGTTTGGACCAAACACAACCTCAAGCTTAAATTATCATGTAGATCTACCCTTGGGTTCCTCCCCACTGGCTGCTCAGATATCGCCTTTTCTCACTCCCCAACTGCTCCAAGCATCTTCTCTAGTTAAGGCACCAGCGATGATGATAAAGCTGGACTAGGCCTCCAGGGATTAAATTATTAACAGATGAGACAGAAGATTCCAGATGTCTGATATTTATGCTCATGCCTATTAAGTTTCTATAAAAAGCCCATGGATCGCATACACACATCTTGCACATGTGCGTTCAACAAGGAAGAGTCGGGCCTCTCACCGCACTTAGGCTGAAATCGTTGCCATTTCACAGGCACCGGGGATGGAATTCAATATCTTCTTGCTCTTTGTTCAGTCTTTGCCAAATTATCAATGATGATTTAGCTAGGAACTAACCAACACACACAGACACATGCATATATGTGTGTGTGCCACAAAAGGAAGCCGAACAGGACTTTGCTCTCAGTTTGTTTCAGCTTATTACCCTGCCCCTCAGGACCTCTAACATATTTTTTAGAAAGTATTGAATTCTAGAAAAGAACACGGGAGAAAAGCGTGTCTGTCTGATCTGGCCATCCCACTACTACCATGGTGGCATTTGAACGCATCTCTGTGTTTAAAGTTTGGGTTTTCAATAATCTTCTCCTTTTAAGGTTTATAACATGATAATTTTAAATCACTCAGATGCACACATCTACCTTATTTCATTCACAGGGTACAGGTGAGGTTTTGATTTTTTTTTGTTTGTTTGTTTTGGGGTGGAAACAAAGCGATGAAGAGGTTGGTCTGTTTTTTCTTCCCTCATTTGAAGCTATATATAGGTAGTTAATAATTTTTAACCATGGAATACATTCTTCAGAAAGCAGGAAATTATTTTTCCACTGCCTCCATTCAGCAAGGCAGCTAAATATTTTCAGTGAAACAGAATGAATGTCGTACCAGATTAGATCAATATAGGGTCTGCCTGTTACATGTCTGCAGAGGGAGGCAATGGAGATGGAAGGTTCTGATCCAAAAAGAGTTGAACCGGGTGAGTTTTGAAGCAGGTCCTCAAAGGACACATGAGAAAGGAAGTTTAAAATACTGCTGATGGAAAGCAAAGGAAAGGGAAACAACAAACAGAGAAGTAAAACCAGGCTGGAGGAGGTGAAGCTGGAAGGACGACCCAGAGAATATTTATCATCACCAATTACAACACAATCTACAAAATAGGACTCCAGCTCTGCAAAGATTTGTGCTTGGGGAATAGAGCCTATGAAGACAGCTAGTCTGAGTTGTTTCATCTACCACCACCATAGACCTGGAAGTCTCTGTGCTGCTCCAGGACTCGGTATCTCTGGCACAAAGTGTTAGGTCTTCCCAGCTTCTGCACAACCATGCATCTGGAAGCTTCTGCAATATTTCTGCTAAAAAGTGAGTAGACACTACTGAACATCCATCAAATAGCAGCAAGTCCAAGCACAACTGGTCAGAATCAAGACATACAGAGAAGGAAGTGGAGGCACTGGGCTGGACTTCCAACTGAGGCACCAAATTGGACTTCAGGAAATTACTCCTCAAGGCCTTGGGTAAATCAGATAACCCTTCCATCTCTCTGAACATGCCTGAACACAGGTTTTGTATCAATCTGACTGTAAAGAAATCAACAGAGCTAAATTAATGATCCCTTATCACACCTGCACATGTACAGATTGCATTTTAAAGCATTTTTAGACTGCTAGGTTGTTTTGTTTCAAAACAAAAACAACCAACCTGCTTCAATGGCTCTGATTTTTGTTTGCACTGATTTGATGAAGTCAGTGTAAAATCCAACAGTAGACCGAATTTTAAGCAGAACTCCCTTCCCATCACATAAACATAGAAAATACAGCTGGAAAAGATCACAAGAGATGATCTAAAATATCCCCCCTCTGCCCCAAAACGGAATCAGTTCTACCTAAACCATTCCCTCGCAGCGCACATGGCCCATCTACTAAACTGTGTGCAGTTTACTCTCTCAGACATGCAGACACAGCGCCCATCAAAACGAAGCCTCAGTCTCTGCTGCAATTCTGCTGCTATTCATACTTCAATTCCCTTAGCAGAGCTTATTTTAAAAAAATTACATGTGATGTAATGGCTTTGATTTTGTAAGTCATCAAAGAACAAGCTTTGCTTTTGATAATCTCTATTTCAAGAAATGCTATAATTTCTCTTTAAACAGGATTTATTTTTTCCACATATTCTGTTACTGGTTTGGAATCACAAAATGTTTTAGGTCCTTGGGGAAAAGCTCTGGCTATCCATCTTTTAACTACTAATCTGTTTTTTCTATTAAGACAGTTAAGTCTCTCCTCCCTCAAACTTGTCAGCTATACTGATAAGTCATTAATTGATTTATTTTTTTTTTTAAACAACTACAGTAGGCTAAAATCAAGCGAGAAGCCTACTGAAGAACTCAACTTCTGGCTTGTTTGGTAATAAATAGTGCAGTATTGTATTCTGTCACTCTTTATTCTCGTTCTAGTGTCTGGAGATTGCCCAGATGTTTTGTCCTCTTTTTTTTTTTTGCTGCAGAAGGCTTTTGCCTCTGGGCTGTGCAGTGCTAGCCTCTGCTCTCCTGACTCTAGTTAATCTACGTGGCTGTCAGAGTTGTCACATGAATGGTGAATCATGGCCTCTCGCTGCAATCACTTCAACCCCTGGGGAAGTGCTCAGAGCAGACAGCTGCACAAACCCCCACCCAAGCAAAGTTTCTCCTGGATGAGGATTTTACAAATCAACTTTGAAATAATCGCAAAGCCTGACTGACAGGTCCCTGGTTTTTAAATAACAGAAATTTGTCAAAAACAAATTGGTTGTCTTTCAAACAGACACCCTGTTTGAGTCTTTTTTTTTTTTTTCCCCCCTTCTCTTTCCTTTGCTGACTTTCCTATTTCCAAACAACAACTGGATCGGTTTTCTTCTAAACAAACTTGAATTACAAAGGAATGTTGTTCTGCTATACTTAATAGATTTGCACATTTTTCCCTTTCTTCTTTAGTCTTTCCCAGTATAACATATAATCCTTTGCACCTGCAAAAGCTCCACAGACTGCTGACTGCCAAGAATCCACCACGTGACCCTGCTTCCATGACCAGAGATCCTGTGTTTAAAGAGAAAGGAAAATAAAAAGTTATTAAACGTTTGACTCTATCTGATCCCCATGTGAGTTAACTCCAAGGATGGGAACTTAAGTGAAACGCTATTTTTGTGGCATTTTTCAGTGATGTAATACGTGATTTTTCCCAAGGAACTTGTGTACTTGAATAAGCAGATGGAGTGAGAAAGATGTCTGGAACTGAGGAAGGCTTGAAGCAAATTGCTTTCAGGGATTTCATATGTATGTATTTAAGCCTGTGGCCATGCAACTTTGCAAATATTTTGCGAATTTATTTTATTTTTGGCAGATAAAACAGTGCAAAGCAAAACACTGAGCAGGGGGCGGCATGCAAGAAGTTCAGCCCAGATGTACCAAACACTCCCATTTAAAATGAACAGTCCCCAGCACAGCGAGATAGAAGTCCTGTTTGCTCCCCTACATTTCTTAAACCAACCCTTCCCCTCGCACTCCCCAAAAACCCCCATCGTTAAGAAATTACTCTTATCACTCCCATTGTATCCCAAAGCAGGTGTGTCTCTGTTTTTCACTTGGCGTCATTAGGGACCACACACTCTTCCCCTCCCCACCGCTCCCACACACCATGCTCCAATCCATTTAACTCACAGCATCATTTAAACATGCACATTGAAAAACACCACCGAGAATGGTGCCTTCTAAAAAACACGTATCAAGATGAGTCAGATCAGTATCAGCAACAAAGGCCAATGTGTGCTGGGATGGTTTTTATTATGCCAGCTACGGACACTTTGTTCTCTCCTCCTCCACCCCACTCCATCACCCCCTTCCCATCTCCCGAAAGGCTTAACGCTGGAAGTTGGAGGAGAGGTTTCTGGTTTACGATGCCAGGAGCAGTGCTGAGCAAGAAGGGATGGGATCCATGGCCTTTCTGAGGCCTACCGCAGAGAAATCGGTAATTTTATTTCATAGCTGTGGCACTATCTCATTCTTTTTAAAGCCATATTACTTCTAGTCCGTAAAATTTCCTGAAAGCAACCCGATAGCTGTGCTAGGCTGAGGTATTGCTCTCGGGCTCCCAGTCTGCAACACAGCCACTTTCCACGAGGGCACGAGAGCTCGTTTCCCTCAGTTGATGACTCTTCATTTAATACTCTGTCCTTGTGACTCGCTTCTTCCAACTTGGCTACTGGTTATATTTCAGCTGAATGTTTTAAAAATCAAACTGTTCAAGCAACAATGGCCAGCCACAATGTTGTTTGGTATCCTGCCATAGCTAAATAGCTGCAGCTCTGCTGTACGAAAGCACTAAAGGGATTTCAGTCTCTTTAATGCTAGCCACTCTGTTTCTGGTGTTTTCAGTATGGGCTTCTATTCTGCTGTCACCCACAGCAGAAACTGTTTTGCATCTCATTAATAAATAAATACAGAATCATAATTCTTCAAACCCATAAGATGCTTTTCTGGAATAACTTAGACTCTTTGGACACACGGTTTTCTTGCAAGTCAGTCCTGCTGGATGAAGGACACACACGCAAGACAAAAGGCGCTAACTTCCAAAGCATCTAGGTATTTTCCAAGCATAAATCACACCTTCAAAACCCATTTTCAAAATACTTCAGGTACTTAAGAAACCTGAGAGTCAGGGCACTGCTGGAGCCATGTGATAAAAACAGAATTACTGTATTTTTTCATTAAACAGCCTCCAAATGTCTATACATCTACAGCTAAACCGAAGAACTTAGAACAGTTACTTCTGTCATACAAACAAGTACAATGGGAGATCTGCTGGAGGACTCGGAGGAAAACCAGCACATTAATACAGACATTCATAGCTTTGCCAGAAGCCCAGCCCATTCTCAGTCATGACAGGGTTTTATGTTAATGGCATTGTCCAAAGAAGTAGGAAAAGGTCATTCGTATTTCTTGGCATGTAGCTCTGAAATCTAGTTTCTGCTAAAGCCTGGTTTCCCTGCACAGTTCTGCACAAAGAGCCTTTGCCAAGCAAGGCAAATGGTGATGAATTCCCATCCATTATGCCTGCAAATTGACAACAGGTATTTGCAACAGTCATGCAATACAGAAAATTGTTTAGAAGGGTGGAGCCAGGAACAGTTCAATTAAATTAGGGAAAAGGAGAATTGAGCCTGGAGAACAGGAAGAAAATTCCCCAACAGTGAGGTCTACTGAACAGCAGAGCCAGCCTCCCCAGGGAGGAGAGGAAAGCCCTCTCCTTTGAGTCATTTAAAAATAGACTGGAGAAGGCACTCAAGACTGTACTGTGGGGAATAATCCTGCGTTGGCGAGGGCAGGATGAGATGACTTCATGCATTTCTTTCCATCTCTGATTTTGGTGATTCACCCAGAGCTCCAAACCTGAACATGCTGAAGAGCGAGAGAGAAGCGGGGTGCGAGGACATCATCCCAGAAGAAGCTGGGAGGAACAAGTGTCACTGGGACAAGAAGACTGTCAGGATTTTGGTCCAAATTCTTTCTTACCACACTCACGCTGCCAGCCAAGCTGATGTGCTGAAGGTCAGACATGTTTTCTCTCACAGCCCACAGACCCACTAATTGACAGGGCTTTGTGGTAAGCTGGGTTTCTAAGTTCTTCAAAAACACTTGCCGTTGTGCTGCACCAAGCATGGTTTTAATACTACTAATGCAGGGCAAAGCATAGAAGCTATTAGAAGTTTGTAGATAGAGGCAATAACAACATCAGTGTGAAACTGGAGCCTTGTTCCTGGGAAAAAAATGCAGGCTTCATATACATATCCCCAAAATACCAACTTTTGCCAGAATCACTGGTTATTGGCAGTGATACAGTGCCCAGATCATACTCTGCCATGAGTATGCTGCACAAATTCAGAAGAGCCTTCCCTCAGTCAATTCCACTTGGGGGGATAACCGTGAGAGCTCAGGTCATACAGAAGATGGGTGTCAGAGGCAGGCTCAGAGCCCATGGGTCACTGCTCTCTGCTCGGGGCCTTTGAAAAGGGTAAGCATGGGCAGAAGCACCCACATAATGCCTGCAGAAGCCCTGCAATTATTCTGCTTCTCCTATACACACTCTTCCAATATAAAACATAAACTGGGAATTATGAGTAACACAACTCAACAACTGGATCAGCCTGGTTTCCCCACCAGTGCCACCAAATGGCTCCTACCTGCTTACGCTGTGCTGCTCCTGCAGAAGGCAGCAGGAGATAACCAGACTTTTCCCATTCCCACTAGTATTCACAGCCTAGGAAAGCAAAATGACAAGGAGCACATTACATGAAAGGGGGCCGCCATGCCAAGCCTGTGTCATGTGTATTCTATTAAGCTGAAGGCTGAATGGAAGACTTTGTTTTCCACTTCAAAGGACCCCATCCCAATCTCTCGCTCTTCCCTTATGAATAACAAATTGGAAATAAATCTTCTGGCTGAAGCGCATGGAAACTCATACAGTTGGGGCCCTCTGCAGCTTCCCAGCTCAATCACATGCTAATTTTTTTTGTAAACACTTTTATGTGATGTATATTTAAATCTCTCTGTGCATTACCGCACCGTGTAAAGCAACACAGAGGGTGTATCCTCAAGGGATGGGACACAGTGGGAAGCCTGAATGCAGATTTCCAATTATTCACAGGGATAATGTTCGTAGAGAGAGGTCAAGTTTTATATGTGGGCAGGGCCTTACTTTTCTTCCTAACAACCCCATTTCATACTGTCCCATAGCCCGGTGTCTTCTGCTTCTCACCACAAACGTTATTTATCTCTTTTCATACTAAGAACACAAGAACACCCCATTTTGCTGGGCAGAAGGCACACTGGAAAAGTCACTCTTAGGATAAACCAAAGGCTTTTCAATCTAAAAACCAACCAAACAAAAGATTATCACTGCCTTTAAATACAGGGAGGAAGTATACGGTGCCCACAAATGTGAGCTCCTCACGTGTTGAGGACACCTGGCCTCCAGATGGACAATAACCTTTGACTAATTCACACAACTCCTTACCTGTGCCTGCCTGTCACCTTCGCCATGTGTTTGTGGTAAAAGTTCGGGGCAGAGATCATCTGTCAGCTTTGTGCTCCCAACGCAGTTGGGTCTTGGTCTATATTCAGGTCACCTACGCTATGGTGATCCTGGGAAAGTACAAACCTGATTACCAGAACAACACCCCAAACACTGCAGGAAGCATCACAGAGAATGAGGCATCTCCGCCTTGGCCTTGCTAGTCTTCAGGCACCAAAAGACAAGCAGACCTCATGGCATACACTAAACTTGAGGCCTGCAGCTGAGTAAATATTACAATTCATTCCAGTGATAAGCATCTGTAGTATTTCTACGCACCCCTATGTTCAAGGCAGTGTTCAACTTCATGATAACAGAGGGAAGAAAAATCTCTCTGAATTAATCAAATAGATTTGTGTGCATGTGCAGTCCTGCAGACTGAGAAAAGAAAAGCAATTTTCATGCTTGCCTTTGCTACTAGGTATTTTGCTTGCAACGTGGCATTCTGCATGGCTGATCCTTACACATGCATGGCACATTAGCTACAGGAGAAGCAAAAAATTCATAAGCTGATTGCAATTTCTATACATAAAATCAAAAAGCATAGAGCCAAATGTCCTCCCCAGTGAATTTTTATGTGCATATGTGCAGCATATGTGCAGTACATGTGTATATTATCTTGCAGGAAACATGCAAGCCCAAACATAGGAAAAATTCAATGATCTAAGTCTGCTGTTGACATAAATGTTGAGACTCCATGCGCACTAATGGAGTTGTGCTCACTTATGCCAGTACCGAATCTGGCCCAAGAATTAAACCCACCCAAATCCTAGATAAATTGAGAGAAAGAGAAAAAAAGTTGGCCTACATGCAACAGCATATTTTTCATGTTAAAACCATTTCATTCCCTTTTTCTCTCCATATAATACTGCATTGATGTCTGTGACCCATTTGGGTGTAAATCAAAATGGATGTGCTAAAAGCCTGGTTAAAGAAAATGTCTTCAAGACAGTGTTCCCATGGCAAGGCAGAACATAATATGCCAGCTACGCTTAGTTTCCATGGCATGAATGGCCATATATGTGTCTGGGGAGGAAAATGCGCTTCTGAAAAATCACTTCAAAGTTAGGATGGCTTTCCTTGAGTATCTGCACTGCTACTATCTGCTAATAAATCTATGCTTCATGCAGGCTTGAGTGAATAAATTACATGGAATAATTACGAGTCTTCTTTCAAGGTTCTTCATCAAGAAGCAAGTATCCAGATCAAACTGTGAGTCCTTCACATTGATTACTTCTCCATTCTACCAAACATCCCCAGACGTCACTGGCAAGCTCAGCAACTTCTAGAGAATCGCTTGTGGTCTAGGCATGACCGAGAGCATCACAATCTGGCTCTGTATGTACAGATTGCACGAGTCTGTTTTACTTTTGCCATTTTAAATGCTGCATTGATGATCCAAGACCATCTGACTTTCTCAAACGTGTTTGCAGTGCTGCAAGTAAGGATTGCGTTTGTCTCTTTCTCTTTGGTGCAGATGGTATACAGCATTCCTTTGACTGTGCTTCAAGTCTGTGTGAATGACACTTATTGTGACACTAATAAAGTGAGGGCTGTTTGCTGAACAGCTGTTGGGTACATTGTTCTTTTGTGAGAAAAATGCAGCCGTTATGCTAATGGCATGCACATGCCACATTGGCCGCAAGTTACATCACGCCTCAAAACGCCGCCGTGGAAATGTGTTTTCCTGATACAGCACCTAAGCAAATGGCAGACACGTTAGCGTTATTTAACGATTAGGACTTAATCCCTAAATCAGCCCGTTGTTACTCAAAGAGGGAGCGAAGTATGGTAGAACACTTACTACACCGCCTGCAAGGAAATGGGTTTAAAGCTGGGCCTGGGTTTCATTTACTCTTATATGCAGCTGAGCACAGCAGAAAAGAACTACTAGACTGCTTCTCCAGGAAAAAAGGAAAGCTGTCATCTACCTATAGAGCAGGGAAAGCCATTTTAGGCTCAGTTTGGCTACATTTCTCTATTTTCTACGTACCCTGTTAAACAGCAACAGATTTGATTGTAAATTTTAGGAGGGAAATAGCATGTGGTTTATTGTTTCAATGGTAAAGTTATAAACACGTATTACTGCTGAGAACCCCAGCTGCCTGGGCAGAAGCATTCTGTAAACCTTTCATTCTTATTAACTTTAAAAATCAGGTGCAATGAGCTCCAACCAACATGAGAGTCCTCACCCTTCATGGAAACCCACCAAGGAGCCTTTGCATAGCATGCTTCAAGGTATGTCTCAAAGGTGTATCTGCACTGACAGCTACAAACAAGGCTGAGCCCACCCTTGAACCAGATTTGTTCACACCCTGTACTGCTTATACCAGCCCCCAGAAGCTGAGATCTCTGGAGGGGGGAACTAAGAGAACGAAGCAAACAAGCCCACGTGCCAATGCCTTCATGTACATCTAGTCCAGTCCACCATCAGATTTCCCAAGTTGGTCCTCTCAACCAAAGTGCCTTGTACCTGGGTTGACAGCTGAACCTGGACAGAAAAAAAGGAACCTAAGGAAGTGTAAACCCAATCCCAAGCCTACTCTCCATCATGTGGGCAGAAACCAGTTCAGGAACAATGCAGGGAACTTCCGTTCTGACCCAACCAACCTTCTGCTACTGCTCAGCCTCACAGGGGAATGGCTGGACTCTCCCTATTCTCTTTACTGCTATGCCCCACTTATTTCACAGGGTGGAAATGCACCTGTGTGTACTCTTCAAACCGTTCTCTTCTCCTGAAGCCACCAAAGCATTCCTCTGCTTGTTCAGCATCTTACACCACTATCACATGCCACCACAGTCATTACAAAATCCCCCAAGAGGTACCTGCCCATGTATCTCAGCTCCCTGTCTCTAGCTATTACCTCTGAAGGTCCAACCATATATGTCTCTTTGTAAAACACCTGTTAATTTGTAAGTCTCACAGATTTGAGAAAATTATCTTATTGCTAAAGCCAGTGTCAAAATACCACACAGGCTCACTATATCTGCAGAAATTCTACGAGCTTTAGGTTTTGCCCATCACCAAGACGAAGAGAGAAATCTTGGCCCCACTGAGTGACAGAAGAGACAGAAAATCACCTTGAGCATGGTTAGTCCAAGATTTTTATCTTTCCTTGCAAGTCCAGGGCCAGCAGAGCAGCACAGTCTGTCACAGCCTTCCCAGAGAGGCTGTGTGCAAGAGCAGGACTCGCTGGCACCCACAGTCTACAGGGTGAAGTCAGCCTGACACTGACATTATACAGTCTTAGCAACATCCAAGTGTCTCATCTCAGAACTGGATGTGTCTAATGAAAAAGAAAAATGGTTCCCAGGATAGTAGGTTTGTTTTCGCTCCTTAAAAAAGACAACCAACCAAACAAATCCCCCTTGTTTTTCAAGTCTGCTTATTTGAGATCTATGCCCTCCTGTCCTGCCTGTTCCTTCCTTCCCCACTGGATACCAAAGCCTTTTCTCCAGACATACAATACATTTGGTCTATAAAGAGAGCATTCTCCATGTACAGCTGCGTTGGAGTAACTCTCAGAGGCTCTGAAGCGCAGCCAACATGCAGAAATATAAAACCCGAGAGGACTGAGTCTTGTTTCACCTGAGATGGGTTTATCTTACAGCACTCTTCTCCAAGGGAGCTGACCGTTTCCACTCAGACATAAGAAGCAGGCATTTTTGACAAGATTTTGTTGGACTCAAAGCTAACCAGAAGCTCTTGATTTTGTGGGGTTTTTAAAACTCTGTTTTGTTGAGAAAAAAAAACTGATGCCCTGTATTTCTGCAATACCCATACATCAGAAATTAAAGTTGTATTTTCTCTCAGGTCTAAAAGAGGAAAAATTGTGGATTAAAATGCAACATGAAACAAATGATAAAGCATTTATGTGCTGTTGGTAGGTACTGAGCTATGATGGTTAGAAGCGCTGAATAAAACACCGGAACAGAGCAGAACAGAAGATCACGCTGAAGGTGTGAACTCCCCAGTGCTACAGCCATCTGAGTGGAGACTCACACCCCTGGCAGCAGGATGAAAGCAAGGGAGCTGTGCCAGACTCCCTGCAACCCACCACAATTTCATGTAATTTGAAATTCCCACAATGAAGAATTCACAGAGTATTTCCAAAGCAAGTTATGGAGGCAACCTAGAAATTCCAGGGCAGCATACAAGGGGACTGTATCTCACAAGATTATTCCAAAACTCGAACTAATATGGAAGGCAGTGTGCTTGTCTGGCATTTGGGAAATACACCAAAACTATGTTCTGCTGCCTTTCTTCATGGACAGCTGACTTTGAGATGGGATCAGAAGCATTAGCCACATCTAAAAGAACCTAAAACTGATCAGACTGCCACAGCAGTAATCAGCCACGGTGCTCCTCCAACGGCTGGTGTAGCAGAGAGTGAATGAGATTTGAAATGCCCTTTCTTTTCCTGAACTCTCAGAAGACTTGAAATTTGTGTTAGCTGTAAGGCTTGGACTAAAAAGACAGAGAAGCGCTATACTAACTCACCCTAGTAGAGAATTACAATGTGTATCCTAAAAACTGATACTTCATAGCACAGTTTCTTTCTCCTTTTTGGTTTATATCAATATCTGTGCCTAAATCAAAATATTGAAAAATGAAGAACAGGGAAGGGAAAGGACATCAAGCATGCAATAGAGCAGTGGATGCTACCTACATACAGAAAAAAAAAGTTTTCTTTTTTATTAAAATCACCAACATTTCTTTACTGTTGTTTCTGGAGTCACTGTGATCTAAGAAAATTGAGTCTATTGACTGTTTCCAAATTGTGTGTTCATCTGAGTAACTGGAAATAAAGCCAGTATTTGAAGCAGTATCTATTCGTTGTTAATTACTGCAATAGCCCCTTTTCCAGCACACACAGTGGAGGTATCCTTATAATTCAGTAATCTATACAATGTTCTCTCTCCTCCTTCTAACTTAGTTCAGTGCATGATATGCAAGTTTACTCTCACATAGGACAGCTGGTCTACATTCAGACAGAAGAAAACCGTGCATGTGAACTATGTGACTAAAGACTGCTGGAAGCATAAAGAATAACCATAGCAGCTTGGAGCAAAGCAGAGAAAATGGGATATAGAAACACCTGATTTGCTGCCTACAACAAGCCTTTATTAGGCTTCTTTAAGCTTAAAATGCTGCTGATTGCTGCAGCCAGCACATATGTGAAGGAAAAGGAAACTCTCTTCTCCTTCCATGAGCCTCACTAACTGTCCTTTACAGTGGAAATATGTTTTTCTTCATTTTTATGGTGATTAGCTTGTTCAGGGAATTAAAAGACTGAGTCCATCATCTATCAGCTTATATAACTTTGTACTAATGGTTTTTAAAATGACACAGCCACAGCACTTGTTCTGTTCTCTCCTGTGAGATGATCCACACACATCATACACAGCTGCTCCTGCATTGACTTTCTCAGGTAAATCCCATTAATACAATGCAGAGCAGTCCCTCAGACATTGTCTAACCAACAGCCTCAGTAAACTCATCTAGGTTCAGGCTTCGTGCCATTTGTCTCTTGTCCTTTGCACTCCTACTTCTTTGTAATAATTGTCTCTTCATGTTCCCTTCATGCACCCATCAGAAGCTCCACCCTGAATCATACTCCTGTTGATACTACTGGCTGCCTCCAGCCTGGGACCATAATGATTTTTTTCCGTTGTTGTATTGTCAGGGCATTTTTTTTAAGGGCTTCATTCAGATAAACAAAACATACTCTGCTTTCACTGCCTGGCTTTGATGTGACAAACCTTGAGCTCTCTCCACGTGCTGAGCCAAAGTGACTGGAGCATGCAAGACTGATTTTTGCCATTTTCTACTCTTGGTTTCACAGGCAGAAGAATATATTGCAACTGGTCCATGGAACAAACTAACCCAGTTTTGTTTCTTTTCAGATCCGCACTGACCTCTTCAGATTAAACATGATGTCTCATCCTAAGTGGCTCACTCCTGGAGCTAGCTAAATTCCAACGGTCTTCTTTAAAGCCTGCAATCTAAACAATACATTTTATTGTCACAGCTACGTGGACACTAATTAAAACAACTTTACATTCTGAAAACAGCTAACATGATGTTGCTGGTTTATGTGGTTTTGGCAAGAACACTGCACTTTTTCTCTTTAAGCGCTGCCACCTCTTGCTCCCAAACACGGCTGCAGCACTAACAATTAGCAGGTCAGGCCGGTATCGCTGCTGAAGAGTTTACAGAAAGCCATTGCTAGGCACTGGCAGGGAAACAGATTCCTAATAAGGCAGCCAAAGCTACACTGTGCAACGGGACAATACCCAGACATCACATCAGGCCGTGCCCATGAAGTATCTACAGAATCCTCTACGAAAGCACAGCTCAGTTCTGGGAAAGCTCTTGACGTTATTTCACGCTCCTCCTGCCTGTGGACTCCCCTTTATATTTGACTCCCTGAAGCCTCTAAATGCAAACATTCACACTGTGGGCTGGTTCCTCCAGAACAACCCAAGCTACCGACACACAGTGAGAGGACAAGTTATTGCCACAACCAAGCATACAAGGACCAAGGAGAACATAAGCCTTCCTCCCTCAATAGAGGCAGCAAGGAACAAAGGAAGGTCATCACCGATTCCCATCGTTCCCAGTACCTCTGCCCAATTTGGGTCTCAGTGCCAAGCTTTCTCAGAAGTCCAGCACCCTTAACAAGAAGAAAAATTAATCTTTCTCCAGCTCCTTTCTTATAAATACTATATTTTGCTACAGTGCTTTTAACGATCTGCAATAATTTTCTGTGCTTCTAAGCCAGGATCTCAAAGCACCTGAAAAACCATGACTTTCCTGCATCTTTTGCAGCAAGTTAAAGGAAAAACAGAGGCACAGAGAAATTACATGACTTCAAATCCAGTTCTGTGCTCAAAAATCTAGACCCTGACTCTGTCCACGATAAACAAAGCAAACAGCTGGTGGAAGAACAGCGCATCATTCTGAAAGACTGCACTATTAAAACACCATCCAATTGACACCTTCTTTAATTGACCTTTAAATAAAGTACACGCAGACAATCAAAATAGCTTGTCAGTGATGCACTGAGAGTCTCTCCCTGTCTACAAAACCAGACTCAGTCAGTTCTCTCTGTATCATTTGCAATTTCCTGTTACCTTGAAGAGTTAAATGCTCAAAAAAAATTTAAAACAAAACAAAAATATATTACACAGCACAAGACGGTTCCCACTCTTCTTTAACCAGTAAAAAAAGCTAGAGCAGAAGATAAGATTTCTGGCATGTTGGGGAGTAAAATTAAGACTGCATGCCACATATCAGTGGTTAGATATTCCCTGTTATTTTTCAGATATTCAGGCAAATGATCTTCACATGCACAGGTAGGTTGGTACATACTTAGTGATTCTTGGATGTGCCATAATTGTGATAACCAAGTTAGATAAGTTACCGTGAAAAGCCTTTGCAAAATTTATAACTTACATTTCTATCATTAAAGAAGACTTACCTTTAAGGACTCCCAGAGGGGAAACTGTACCAGAGAGAAAGGAATCTAGAAAGGTGGGGAAAGAGAAAAAAACCAACAACATAATGTTACAAAAGCAAATTAGGTTGGCATGTTCCTTGACTGGCTAAATTAGGAACAGTTATTGTTCACTTAGTGAACTGCAGCTTATTACATTTACAAATCTTTAAGGACACTTTATGTACGCTGCCATTAAATGACTCGTTTCACTAAAGCAGTTTTACTTTGTTTATCACACTCCCTGCTGAGAGGTTAATGTATTGTTACCAGGGTGGCCCAGAAGAGCACTAAGCAGTATGATCTAGTGCAGGGACACTCTTGGTTTGATGCTCAGCCAAGAAAACCATAAGGATGGTTCAAGAAACGTGCTCCCAAGGCCAGGAATACAGCTTGGCAAAAAAACATCTTCAGTAATACACACTCTCACAAATGCTGAGCTGAAAACAGTTGTGCTCCAACCAAGGCTTTGCAGTTTGGGCATCAGCTGCAGAAACTTTCCTGAACATCTCCCAGTGATCTCACATTAACAAACTCTCTTGAGAATTAAAAGTAGGTTGTGAAGAGCTACCACAACCCAACTAAAACCCAAGGGAGAAGTTTGGTGGTTCTCTTGTCATCACCTATAATGAGAGGTTCTTCTGTCCAACAACAGCCTGGATCTCTACCTAGGTTCGTTCCTGCTGCCATGTGTCCCCAGCAGTGCTTGTGCATTTCCAGCACCTTTACAGAATTCTCTTAACCCAGGGGATAAAAGCAAACATACATCTCCTTGAGCTCTGTAGCCTGTGCAGGGCCAACACATGGAGTAAGTCAGTTTTCACCACAAAGAGAATGATTCCTTGCAACAAGAGACGTTGCTTTGCAAGGTTTTGCTTTTCCTTACTGTTTCTCCTCCTCCAATCTCTCCACTAAGTCCTCCATGCACTGCCTCCTCCTTCACCACTCTGACAAGCCCTGTCCAATATTCACCTCTTGCACTGACCCTGCCCTTGCTATCTGTAGCCTGAGTATCTATCTCAAGACATCCTGGAGAAAGGAGTCCCTATGAAAATACCAGTCTGTCCTAGAATTGCCCTACAGCTGTATCTGCAGGTCTGCTTTGCCCCTTCCTAAATGCTTCTGCAATTATCTCCTCCACTTTGACAGCCCATGAGCCCCAATTTCAAATCATCTTCCAAGTATCTATTTTCTCCTGCTCTACCTCACTTCCCCAAACACGATGCATGTTGGCTTAGTTTTCCTCCTTATTTAGGCTGATTTTGCAGTTCATGCATCATTTTATTAATCTCAGAAAGCACTTATACACTTTTTGCCATGAAAAGTGGGCCACTCAAAATGGGCCACGCTTACGTAATACATAAATCTTTGTTCTTTGTAACATCAGCAATGTCAAGTTACAAATATTCACTACAGAGGTATGAACAGTTTATCAAACCCAAATTCAAGCTACACAAAGGAACCTGAAACGGTACATCATTCAACATCACAAGAGTTAAAGAGCACTGTCTGCTTCCCTGTGTTGCAACTAATGATTAATAAATGAGTCTATTAAGTTAATCTGCCAGGCAAAACTAAGCTTGACAGACACCTGCCACAGAAAATTTGTTATCTATTCAGGCAGGAAATGGCAGTGAGAAGAAATCAATGTCACTGCTGTACATCGAGCTGACAAACCGAAATCTCAGAGGAAGTTTGTCATCTTGAACAATGAGCAATATCCCTGGTGGCATCTCAGAGCCCCACAATAAAGGTCAGACATGGCTCTTATTTATCAGGGCCTTGAAACTGAGTGCAGCAATTAAATTTTGTTTTTAATACTGGGTGAAAAAGTCCAGCTATTTGACAGTAATGTGTGGTAATATATTTATGAGAAGATAGATATATATATATCCACATCCTGCTGCATCTTTGTTGAATTGGAGTTAAATGGCATGATTTCTTTAGAATGTAAAATGAAAAGCAACATAATCTTCTATTCTAGGCCAAAAAAATAGCGGGGGGGGGGGGGGGAAAAAAAATACATTTGCTTCAAACTTGTTAAGAGAAAGAAAAGAAAACGCTCTGTATCCAGCTGTACCCCAAACAAAACAAGCTTTCAAACAGTCTCCAAGTTTTACTTTTCTCATATGCACAAATGAGTAGTAAAATTACACAGCTGTTATTAAGACAACAAGTGAAGCTTTTGACATAAACCCCCTTTTTATCTCCTAGCTAGAAGCATTTCAATCAAAGAGGAAATTTGTTCACAACTGCTGTTTGATTTTCAGTGTTGGAGTCTTTGCTTTCTGTGTCCCGCTCAACGGGGACCAGAACTGGATGGGCATCATAGGTTTCCCTTTTCCCTGTGCACCCCACGAGATGCTGCGATGCGCAGGCTTCCCAAGCACCTGGGACGATTTCAGATGGGCATCAGTGGGATCTGCACAGCTGCTGGGCTCCCTCCTCTCTAAGATGCCTGCACGATAAGGGCCTAAAAATTTATAAGTCACACTTGGAGTTCGAAAACTTGCAAAACACAAACAAATGAGGAAGTGCCACCAACAAAAGCAAGCAGAGCAGCACCTTCGCCTGCACCAAGAAGATCCTAACAAGAGACGCCCTCCATTTCTTATGGTCATCCATTGGCGCCTGTTTGACGACATCCTGACTTAGAAACAAAACTCACACAAGCGATCTCATGGGTACTGGAATGAAAAGGAGCCTGGCTTCCTGTGGATTTGGTTTTTGTCATCAGATTCTCTGAAGCCAAATAATTTCCAAGCTGGGTTCGGCAATCTTCCCGTGACCAGGACCCTCCATCACATTTCCTCGTGATGTCTATTCCACAGACCCTGTTGAAAGTTCAGTTCCTATTGCAAGCCCTCACTCAAACCCCTTAATCGTCTTTATTCTCCACTCATATACATATTTTCAAGAAAGTTATAGGAATTTCTATGTATCTTTTCAGCCTCTGCCTTTCTGTCACATTTCTGTGGCCAACATGTCCAAGGGCTGCACAGGCTGCTGTGTGGTGGTGTGTGCATACACCCTGTTTGCATAAATCTCGTTTCCCTAAGAGACCAGACTAAACAGCCCACACCCAAAAGAAGGATTAATATATGCAAAAAGAAATATCTCTGCGAGGCTAAATAATCCAACAATGAAAAAGCCTTTAGATGGCTTATAGCCCTTTATTCCTGTACCATGACAGACGTGACAAAATCTCACAGTCTGGGGACAATTCCCAATTTCAACATTTACAGCATTTAATTCCTTTTCATATTTTGCTTTTTAAAATAAAAGCTCTTCAGCAATGAACAGAATCACACCCTGCCAGGCAGCGATATTTATGCCTGAAATAGGCTAAGGCAACAATAAAAATGTGGTCCACACATGTGGGTAACTTTCTGCCAGCAAATATGAAACCCTGGCGAGCTCCAACAACCTCTCATTCGACATTAATATAAAATAGACAGAGAGTACCAGTTCTCGTGTCTGGCCTAATGTTATATAACTGTGCTGTTTGTTCAACAGAGTCAACTCTCTCACACACACAAAAAAAAGTTTAAAGCCTGCAGACAGCTGTAAATCATTATTCTAAAATGTTTTATAGGTTAGTGAAATTATCATTTACTCTGGTCACTGTAGCCCTTAGCACCTGATGCCTAACATAATGTAATGAATGTTGCAGATTCTCATTTCTACAGCTCTACTTAATTCCCCTGATACAGAAGAATTTTAAAAGATTATTTTTAATAAGTTACTTCTAGAAATAGTTGCACTTCAGAGCCAGAGCAACAGATACATACATCTACACTTCTAAAACAAAATACCAACCTGCAAGTACTGAAGACTGATGACAGAGCAAAAGTCCTCACACCAAATACTGTTTAATTAAATAAAAGAGATTTAAGGAGGAGCTTAATAATACTCTCTGTAACTACAGCAGAGCATTTTAAAGTAACTCAAAAAATAATCCATTCAATATCTGATGCTAAATTGCAAACTGACATTGTCTCAAAGGAAACATAGCAGCCAGGGAGAAAGGAGAGCATGATGAAGGAATGGCAAAGAAGGGGGGAAAGAAGCAGAAGAGGGGAAAAAAAAAAACAAAAAACCACACCAGCCCCTTCAGAACTGGGATTCCCTTCCAAATATGAGAATTCTTTCACACAAAGAGGAAACAGATGTCCATGGCTGGAATTTGCATGTGGCTTTATTCTCTTCTAGGATACAATAAAACTACTCTTCTTCTCATCCTCCAAGCTAGAAATTAAACAGTGGCATGTCATGCAGAGTCCAGCTGTGCTTTCTACCTCCAACCTTTGCTAGCAATATATTTAAAAAGAAGAAGAAAACAGAGAGACAGAAAGAAAGAGAGAAACTGGAAAAGCATAAGAAATTAAAAACTATGTGGTATGTGTTCTCAAAACAATATAAAACCTACAGATGTTCTTACTAATCTATGGCACATGTTTGTTTATTCAGGTTTTCTCTGTCTCCAGTTC
>NW_010098378.1:36112-56877 GCF_000699245.1 Pterocles gutturalis
TCCAAAACAGCTTAGTGTTTTTACAAAGGTTAGAGTAAATACTGAAGGAGAGATTGGCATAAACAGCCAGAGGAGGAAACAGGCTCACCTTGTAAGAGCTTTCTCAACATCTCTGAAACTGTAACTCCATCCCAGAAATTGCTCTCACCCATATCTCTGCTGTTCCCTACATTAACAGCAATGGGAGAAAAGACACCAGTTATGAAGAGGATTTTGACAGCACGAAAATCACAAAGGCCAGCAGCAAGAACATCTGTTCCCTTCAAGAACATACTACAGCCATCAGGAAGTAGTTCTCAAAGTTGCACCTAACCTGGCACTTGCACGCACTTTGACGAGGCTCACACAGATGTTATCACTGTTGAAGCCTGTATTTACAAGGAGTCCTTCACCATGGTGTCTGAGCTGCAGGTGCCAAACTGTGCCTTCTCTATTGTAATTGCAAAGAAAAGTCTAATAATCCACTTCTGAGTATAAAAAAAATATTTTCCAAGGATACATAAACCACGAATTCCAGAACAATCTTCGCTTTAGCTGAGTCCCTTTTACATTCTTTTAATCATCTTCTTTCTAAAATACAGTTCTTTCCAAACAGGTTCAAGTTACAGTAGAATAAAACAACCTTGTCTGCCCACTGGAGTTAACACCAGAACACTTCCATTAATAATCACAGTAAATCTGGTTCAGTGTCTTGTCCTCCTAAAATTCTTCACACGCTTGCCCAATACATCTGGATTACGATAAACCGAAGTTCCAACTATAAATATGCTTTCCCCGTGGTGGGATTTGAAAAGACAGCATGAAATGAGGCAAGCCTCTCCCCTGGTCATGTCAGAGGTCACAGCAATAGACACCGTTATAAAAAGTACAGTATGAAGAACCGTAGCTTTCCGCAGTACTGACTGAAGGTGAAGGTGTAGAGAAGCTCAGCACAGCCATCATTGATGGTATCCCGAAGCTGACAAAGTTGATTTATCTTCTTGCAAAGCTTCAATTAATACTGCCTCCCAGATCATCCTTGATAAATTGCAGGTTCCACAAGGAACCTAATGAAGGTAATTTGTAATCTTAACATGAATGAAAGACTGTCAAAGGCATCAGCTGTGTTCCTGCGACTCTGAGAGATGAAAGGTATGAGTGCGGTGAAAGAATGGACAAGTTTATATGTTAAATAAATGATGAAGGGCTTTGTTAATAAACACTGACGCAATTAGAAACAAAACTCTTCAGGCAAGTATGACAACACTGGTATAGCAATGACTAAAGATTATCTTCTCTCGGCTCCATTCCTTGAGGGTCACAGTGAAAGACCAAGTCCAGATACATCACTTTCCTCTAAGAATTCCTGTAAGAAGCCAAGGAGAGGTGGAACCCCATGGGAAGCTGGGCCATCACAGGTAAAACTATCAAGTTGCGTTTGCAACAAATAACTTTTCACAGCTCTTTGGAGTTGAAGTGTGGCTCTGCATCTACGGTGGTAGAAACACCACAAACTTTCAAGCAGGTAACGTTAACCCTGTGTGGGCTGGGAGACGATGACAAGTTATAAATAGGAAGAAATAAAAAAATTCCTGAATTATATTCATTATTCTGTTTCAAGCATCCACTAACCCTCAAACATCTGCACCTTGCTTCTTCTGTCTCCCCAGCTCTAAACCCAAAGTATTTCCACTTGTCACCTGGCAGATGTGAATGTCTGGAAGTAAATTCCTTTCCGAGACAAAACATAACGTGCCTCACAGATGTCTTTTGGACCTATGTGGCAGAACTTCACATACAACAGGATTTTTTTTGAAACAGCACCGCGTGCTTGTTATAAAAGCAACACGTAATGGAAGAAATATTTACTGTGAGGGTGGTGAGGGCACTCTAACAGGTTGCCCAGAGAAGCTGTGGATGCCCCATCCCTGGAGGTGTTCAAGGCCAGGCTGGATGAGGCTTTGAGCAACCTGGGCTGGTGGGAGGTGTCCCTGCCCACGGCAGGGGGGTGGAACTAGATAGTCTTTAAGGTCCCTTCCAACCCAAACCATTCTGCCATTCAATGACATTATGTAGAGACAGATAAATACGAGGAAAATTCTATCCAGTTTTCCCTCTACTAGAAGAAGGTTTTACGATTTAAGGAAAAAAAAAAAAAAAAAAGGAAAGAAAAAAGTTTCTGGAGGGGCAACGTTGACCAGCAAAGGGGAAAGACACAGACAGAGATCCGACATGATTCCATGTTCCCAAAACATGGGGAAAAGAGAAGCACTGAGGCAGATGCACAAACTCAATGGAGGCTGGATTGATTTAAGAGAGCCTGATGATCACAGAGTACTGACTTTGCACACGCATGAGACAGACCATTATCAAGCTATTGAAGGCTCTTTCCTCAAAGAAACAATATTAACAGCCTTCAAAATCCCCCCCTTTTGTACCAGCCCCTTACTTTGCCAGCAAGACAGAATACCTATTAGAAATGGTATAACGTTAGCCACAGAAGTCGATCTTATTGGACTCCAAACAAGAGCTGGACTGGTCAGTCCCTAATTAGACAAATAATATCCATGTTTTTCTATTCTCCAACAAACAAGCACTGAAGGAGATGCCCATTTTCCTATTCCTTCTCAAAAACAACATATCAAAAAATTCCTCAACAAGAAAATGAATATGCTGACATTGATTTGTACATGCTGTTTTCAAGGCGCAGATAAAAATCTTGTAGGATAAAAGATGAGTTTAGCAGCTCTAGAAGAATGAAGGTATTGTTTAACAGGAAGCAGATGTATGTCAGATGGCAAACTCATTAAAATGTCCCATCGTTAAAGGAAACGGGATAACAACGAGCCATCTGAAAAAACCTGAACTGATCAGGAAATACACAAGCCGCAGCTAATCTCCTATTTATTGGTAGGTAATGCCTTTAAGTCATGCACATGCATCGAGTTTAGGACCATGAAGGACTAACCTTTGTTCTCATGAAAAAAACATAGGAGCAGAACCCTAGAGCATGGAGCACAGCATTTTTGGAAAAAGTCTTCTGAGGAAAAACCCTAACATTTGGAGAAACTATTACATCGATACGTGGGTGCACACACACACACGGCTACGTGCTGCTGTCTGGGCAGCATGTCAGTTCATTAACTTTGAAGGTATTTTAATGTACGTTTTACAGACATGTAACATTTTAAATATAACTACAAAAATGCCTTATGAAAGGCACCGATCAAGGGAGAGCCTCTAAATACAAAATTTTAAAATCTAATCAAAGAAAAAAAAGTTTATAGGCAGACACTGGACTGACAGATGTGCAGTATCTCAGAGTTGAACAGTTCCTCAAATGAGAATTTTGCAGGAGATACAAGGACCTAAGCACAAGGAATTAAACAAGCAGCATGTTTGATTCCTAAGGCAGGTGGATCTATTGACAGGAGGGAGCGTATTGCTTCATCCAGCAAATATTCAATCAAATAAACTTGACAACAGTGCAGCTGTAATTGCACTGACATCAACATAGGAACTCTTGTCCTCAGAGTAATAGCCACAAAAAAATTAACTGACTGGGAAGAAACATATGTTTCTCCCTTCCTGGATGTATCTCAACCTACAGCAGTTTTGTTACAAATGTCTTGTTACTACATTACAATTACAAATACAACACAGCACCTCTCACCATAACAATTAAATCCATCTCTCACCAGGAGATTTCTGAATGTGACTAAAAAAAATTCCATGGGAAAATCCATCTCTGCCTTTGCATATGGGCCTGATCCAAAGTTCATGGAAATCGCAGGGAATTTTGCACATGTGGCTCTGACAGCTTTTGGATCAGGACCCATGCTCAAGATGGAGGAAAAAGGAGAGGGCGGATACAAAGGTTCTAGCGTAAAACACAAGGATCAACTAATTTGGATCCTGCTGTGTCCCCCCCAGGATGCACAGACTCAGACTCATGGTGAGAGCAGGATCTGGGGTGTGTTCTTTTTAACTTCTTAAGCAGGAACTGCTGCAAATTCCCTGTTTTTGCAGAAGCAGACACAACAGCCCTACTAGTAGCTATATTTGAGCCCAAACTGTGTACATGTAAGTACAGCTTAAAGTCCCAATAAAGTCAATGCAAACTAAGCAAATTCTTTTGAATGTATTACCAGATATGAACTTTGGTGTTTTGCTGCATCGATAGCCTGGATGATTTGGTAAGTGTATTCCTGCATACTTGCCTTTTGTGGGGGGGAAAAAAAACAAACAAACAAACAAACAAAACACCACTAAACAAAAAACCCCATAACAAACAAACAAACAAACAGAAAACAACAGACAAGTAACCAAATGTTACTTTAAACAAAACACCCCAGAGATACTATCAGAAAATCACTGTCAAGGCCATAAACCGCCAAGTTGAAACTTCTTTCTTTGGAGTGCACGACCCATGCAGCAGTGTTTATCTATCTTACACCATTATCTCCATCATGTGGCAGAGAGAAAAAATGCAGATTAAGGCCAATTTTAGGAAATGCTATCATGTAAAGATATTTTACTTATCTTACACACATGTATACACACTTCTGTGTATACACATTCAAAATTGTGTAACTCACAAGACAGGGCATTGCTAAGCTTCCTCCCGTGACTGCTATTTTCAACTATTTAGGAACAGACATATCTGCATTGCACACCACAGGTAAAAGGAGAAATAGCCTTGTCCTGCAGGGTGCTCAGAGCCTCACGGGCAGTGCCCCAAAGGGTGCCAGCGCTCAGGGGAAACACAGGGGAAGCTTCACCAGGCCAGGGCGGGCGCCCATCATACAGCAGCCTCCATGGCAGCTCAGTACAGGTGGAGTTAAAGGACTGATCTTCACAGACTCCTTGAAAGAGTTCACCATGTGTAATTTCCATCGGTGTTAGCTGAATAGGAGTTGGTTCTCCAAAGCACTAAAACATATGTCTAATTTCCCACCTCTTTACAGAGCAGTTAAATATGTCCTTAAGTCCTGTACTGAATAGTCTGACTATCCTGTGTGCCTGAAATAAGACTGAACTATTTTCTCTCCCTCACCTACCCTTATATTTTAATAAACAGTTGCATGCTTTAGCCCAACCGCAAGGCACGGTCTTGCAGAATTCACTGAGTGAAATGACTTGCCTATGTTACATGAGGGGATGTACTAGCTTATGACAATAGCCTCTCCTAGCTTTTAGGTATTAAAGCATGAGCTTTACTGAACTGCAGCTACAGTTCCACAAACTTTAATCTGATTGTACATTGAAAAAGACCTGATCTAAAACCCAGAAAAGTGAATTCAAAAATCACAACAAGCATTTGATTGAACCCAAATGAACAGTTAGAGGATGCACGTACAGATACAGGAAGGATGGTTCCTTTATTATTTTATTTACCCTCTATAATTTTCTTTTGACAGTTTAACCAATTCTGCAGACTCTGTAACTATTTAAACAGGAAGTCCCCTGGACCCAGCAGACCTCCCTGCCTATGCAGCTGGAGAGCTATTCTGCTCCTAATGGAGCATTTCTTGCACCCCCACCCAAAGGTAGCAGCTGAACAATGTCGGGTCGGACACTACAGGGCCACCTGGGACTTGCTGCCCTCCCAGGTGTGGACTTGCAGACTTAGTCCACAGCAATCAAGCCCCGGGAAAGCCGTCTCGCTGCCTGCATCCCCCAACTTCCTGCCTGTCAGCAAGCTGGGAAAAAAATTTAGACGAGGCTGGCTGCATATGCAAATCCAGCATGCGGGGAACAGGGAGGGTTTGCTTTCAAGAACCTCTTGCAGGCTTCCTCAAAGGAGTCTAACCCTGCTTGCACAAGAGCACCACCATTATAAGACCTGTGGAAATAAAAGCCATCACTCTCAATGATTTGTTTTAACTCATTTATGGAGAAGATGCTTTCACCATAAGCCTTTGAGTCCATTTGCATGTCTTTATACAGCCACCTCATTTCCGTTTGCCTTGAGGATCTATCATAACCACAATGTTAAACCATAAAGCTAAATCAAAACAACTTCTCACACTCAGTTACCCAAGGCGGAAAGAGGGCCAAACTACAAAAGCATGGGAACGGGATCCACAGGAAGAAGGGTGCTTTGGTGGGCAAGAACTAAACAACTGGGACATCCCAGACACACACAGATGCTGATTTTCTTCATTTGCTCACCCTGAAGGGCTGTCCACACATCCCAGCCATAGGTTTGGGCTGTCTTCTGATGAGAACTGAACTACAGAGCATGACAGCAGCTAACTCTCATGCTACGAAATCCTGGTTATAGCTGTGATCAACTAAGTAGATACTATTAAGTTTCCACTTTACCAGTATAAATCATCCCCTCCATGCTTGGCAAAGCACTTAAGCACATGCTTAACTTCCACTGTTGCTGAATAGGAACAAGATTACGCTTTAAAAACATTAAAGACTAGACCCAAACAAGTTTTTAGACTCCATTCTCTTCTTTACACTCACATCTTCCCATTAATCTAAAAGCTCTTCCACAGCTGGAGCTGGGCCAAAGTGTTTTGTTGAACTGACGCCTAAACAAAGTTTTCTGCTAATTTGGTGCTGCAACCAACGTGGTGAATGAAGAGAAAAGCCAAAGAAAACAGTCTAAACTTTGCCGTGGGTTACTTTAGATATACAATAAAGAACTCAAAGTGACCTCAAACACCCAACAGAGGATAAGCCAAGGTAACAACACAACTGCAGCTCCATCAAGAGGTTTTAGCAGTAGAAAAATCTAAGCAGCCAGTGTAACTGCCAGGGCCCCATGATGGGATCGGATCCCACCATTTCCAGCATGCTCCTCTCTCACGCAGCAGGTCTGAGCACAGCATCTGTTGTGCTGATGGTCCCTTTAAGAAACGTACTTCTGTGGAAAACATTGACACCAAAAGGAGAAAGCCAAATTGCACGCCCACTGCAGCGTGGCCTCTAGAGGGAAAGGGATGGGAAATGCTGCGCTCACAGCTTTAACTCATTTAAAGGCCATTTCACATCCTGAAGGTTCCACTGAAATGATTTCTTTTCCTCATTGGTTTTGCAGCCATGTCGAATGCCCATCACAGCCAAGTGGCAGATTTGCCAATTCCCTGCTGTCATAGGTAGATTCATAAAACTCAGAGTGCAATAGCTTAAGTTGTGTTGCCTAATATGAGCTTTTGCCTGTGATACACAGCAGTAGGTGGGACTTATGATTTGAACCATAGTCTTCACAATTGTTTTCCAGCTGGGAAACAGAAAATCAGCAATGAAATAATTTTCACGCTAAGAAGCATTACTTGAGAGGAAAGAAAATCAAACACAAAAATGTTGGTTGGGGAAATAGCCAGCCATTCCCTAAGCATGAGGAATCTTCAGAAAATTTACCTTTTTAGTGGATGGTATTTGAGTATCTGCGGTGCAGTAAAGAAAAATTAACAAGCAAGTTCAGGACCAAAGAGAAAAGGAAAGAAAGCAATACTATAGCCTAATAAAAAGAATGAGCTGATCTCAAAGCAAATGCCTTTTCCAGTGTAATGTTCATAACTTTTTGGGCTGAAAAGGAACAGACTGGTGTTAGCAGCATATAATGTACCCAGGTGACTTAAAACAGCATTTTTTCTAATGAGATTAGCAAGCTATACATTACAATTCCCGTAACGTTTCAACCTCAAGGCATTTTAATTACATTTTTCATTTATCTTCCTTGGGATTTTCTAATTTGTGCCAGAATGCTTTCTTCACTTAAAACACATTTTTTTATCTCAGAGCAAGTACTAATAGATCACTTCAGACAAAACAACCAAAATCTGCGGAAATCATACAAGAGCAAAAATCAACCGTGGCTTTCAAACAAAAGATATAAAACCATTAACATCTTGTTTTAAATAGTACCACCAAATGCTAACAGTGGTCTTTGGGATCATAAAAAGAGTTAGGAAACCTGCAAAACAGGGTACTGATTCTGCATTCACACGTACAATTTTAAAAGCTCAACAGACATGATGCCAGTAAACGACCTTTTTTTCTAAGTCCGTGTCTTAGATCTAGGACTAATCTGGGGTGGAAAGGACGTTCCCAAATTCATGCTGAAACACTGATAGACATGGTGAAAACAGCCTGGTATGCTGGAGGGAAATTTCCAGTAGACTAAGACAAGAGAATCTGCAGCAGAATGCTTCACCTCTACTGTCTGCTTGCACTTCTCTGTCCAGCTGCAGACATGGAGATAGAGGGGCTGGTTACCACTTTCATCCCGCTCCCAAACGCTTATCACACCCCCTGCCACAAACTACTGGCCCCATCCCTCCCAAGCGCTGGTCTGGCTCCTCACATAACTGCTGAGTCCCCACTTCATGCCAAATAAGCTAGGTTACAGATGGCACGTGGCAATGGGGGCCATAACCTCTTCAACTGGTCACGCAGCTAGAAGAGGATCTCTGAGTGTGGCCTAAGCCTGACCTCACTCTCAGGTCTAAACCAAAGCTGAGCTATTTCCACCACCACCATGGTGCGCCCAGCAGCAGACAACCCAGAAGAAGACACCAGCATGATGGCCCCGTACCCACAGACCAGCTGGAAAGTATCCATTTGGAAAGTGGAGCTAACAGTGGGAAGATCCTATCCATGTTTCCAGACCCTGAGCAACAGACTTCACAAGATGGGCTGATTGAAAAAAAAAAAAAAAAAAAAGTCCAGAACTTGTGGCTTTGCTTTGCAACACGTAGCAACTCAGTAAGATAAATGACAAAAGCCTTTACTGTGGTGGAATAGTTAAATACAATCACAATAAAATTCCACCTGTCAGCTCCAAAAGCACCCCACATGTAGAATTTACACAAGCTGAACTGGAGCTGGTTCAGGGCATGTCATAACAGTTAGTCATTTCTGCACTGTGCACTGTTAAAATTGGCCTCAAGATGAATTGAGTGCCTGTAAAGGGCAACCATATTTCAAGCAAACCAGGACATGTTCAGGGTAGTTGGACTGCCCCTTCAGCTGCATTCCAGAGCATTTAATTTTTGCCACTCAGTGTTGATGAAAAATATTTCCAGTACACTTCCAAAAAATTCTGCAATCCAGTAAAAATACTTTGTGGTAAAACTTTGGAGAAGGAGGGATAAGAAAGGTATTAGTTTATATTGAAAGGATTTTGTGTAGCATTATTCTAACCTACACTCCTAAGTGAAGAGTAAGAATTACAACTATTTTTTTGCTGACACAAGTTGTTTGCAATCTGTCAGTCCCCATAACTAAAATATGGCATTTCCAATCTAATAGCACCACACGGGGTTTCCAGAATGGCAGCCTATTTTGTTCATGTCCGTGACGCATTCTAGCAAAAGATACTGCTGGTGTAGAAGACAACATAACTAAAATGTAGACAAAAACAGTATTGTCAATTATTTCACTCTTACTCCAGTTTTTCTCAAGGGGCTTTAACTTTAAGACTTTTGAACCAAGCCAGTGGTACTGCGCACCCGCATCCTTTATTCAAGTCAACTTAACTTCAAGCAAACAAGTATGGGGGAAACGTAGAACCCTTCCCAGAAGCTTTGCATTAGAGAAGTCAGTCCGACACAAATGAGTAGAAATCCTCTTGAGCTTTCTCTGAAATTAATGCACCAATAATACAAGATTAATACGTAATAATGAGACAATTTTCTTCCATGTCACCCAAACTACATATAGTATATCAGCACACCACGTGCACTTTGAAGCCAGCAAATTACACTGTCAGCAACAACTACATTTCAGATGTAGGTACGAGAGCAGTCGTTAGTGGCAATTTCTCAGCAAAAGCTGCAGTGAAGACCATATCCTCTTTACCCACCCAGCTGAAGGAAGACTTCAGATGCTCTGGTGTACAGGTCAGACACTTCAACAACACATCTTTAACAGGGTATTCACTTGATTTTGAATGTAAATGTTTTTGTAAACAATTCACTTCTAAAATGTTGCTCTTCACATATTTTTCTGGATTAAAAAAAAATGCCCTTTCACAACCTTCAAAAATAAATCTCTCGGAGATCTTTAAACCCGTATCATAAAAAAAAAAAAAAAAAAAAAGAAAAATGAGAATCAGATATATTGTATTTCCTCTTATTCCAGGTAACTTACACTATAGGCAGTCCAGTCAACTAGTTAAAACTTCCTCTCCTTATCTATTTCCCGATGCTACTAACATCCAGTTGACAAAATCCACCATTTGGAAAGATAATGAGAAATCCAAATGTCTGACTCGGCTGCCCAAGGTCTGTGGTGTCCTCTGGGGAGGCCAGAGGCCCTTCTGTGCATAAGGCATTGAACAGGGAGTGACGGGGAGGCAAGAAGTGATCACATATTAGAGAAAGAGAATGTGGAAAAGGCAGCTATAGTTTTGTTGTACGTCACTTTTGTACCAAACACTTCACAAACAACTGAAGATTTGCCCCAGGACCTGCAAATATGGGAAGGAAGGCAAATGTCATTGGTTAAGTCACTTAAAAGAAATGCAGCACAGACACTGCAAGCTTAAGTGCCACTTTGGTGACAGTTTATTCTTGATAAATAAATCATTTATACACCTGACACAGCTTGTTTCTTCCTTTCATGATAATTATAGTTTTAGAAGCCTCATTTAAGGGGTGCAAATTAATTTCCAAATTCCACCTACTGTCAAAGAGTGTATTTTATTAGGTGATTAATTACCTGCAGGAGCACTTCAGGAGACACCTTGAAGGCAAACAAGGATTGCTGTGACAGCTCCTTTAAGATATGGCTCCGCTCCTAAAGCCCGATGAGCCCAGAGATAAAATAACTGCATACAGGTGTTATCATCTACAGCACCTTGGGATGTTTGTGCTTCAGAGAAGTGTATTTCCCCTCTAGAATACGCAAATATTTGCCTCAACGCTACAGCCCTTGCTTTGTGACAAGTCCCATAAACTGCCTGGGGTTGGGTCCACTTCCACAGCAAGAAAGAAAGCAAGAACAGCCATAGGGACCTACTCTTTCCTCAACCTCACCATACTCTTGAGGTCTTCTGTACTCGCAAAGCACACATCACTGGGCCTTCTCCAGCTAACATGCCTTGATAACATACAACTGATTTAAAATTTCCAGACCAAAAACATTCTTTGCAAGTTTTATATATGTCAGTTACAGAGGTGGCAGGATTTACAGCATATTTTACTGTAATTTCCTTGCTGTCACTTCAGACCTTTACACTGACCAGAGCTTCCAGCAGACCCACGCTCTTCACAGTGCAGCAAAAAAGTCTCTGCATGTGGAATCCTTCTTGCAACCGAGGCTGGTGCCTAGAGATTGCAGTGAGAAGAAACCAGCGCAGCCCAGCATGGCTCATGCACACCTATGGACCAAGTTACCAGGTACCACTACACACCAGTCACCTTGACACATATAGTCATATGTCATAGTGAAGAAATTTCCATAGAGAAACAACTCTTCCAGCAACACAAGTGGAGAAACTCAGAGTTTTACAGATTTTAAAGCCTTTGTCCACCTGTTTTACTTAAGTCTCTTATTCTCCACAATATCTGAAGCACTGCTGTGCAGCACTGCTGTCACAAGAGTAGCTCTGCTCCCTTGTGTTCCTTGTTCACCTTCTCTTACAACTACACCTGCCTTTACTGGGAATTACAGTATTATGGAGAAAACAAGATCCGAAGGCCATTGACCAAGGGCAGGGCCTGTTCCCAACATGTTTGTCTAACCTATTTAATGGCCTCTCATGATGGATGGACTGCACAGACGATCAGCTCAGGTGCTGCTTTGTTGGATAGTTCCCCAGAGCAATTCAAGTCATTACTTCTTCACCTTCTCATCACAGGCATAGGAACATATTTTTCTTTTCTCTTTTGCAGAAAATTTTCAAGTACTTATCTTTATTTATCATTTTTTCCTCCCTTTCACGCACAAGGACACCAGTCTCAAAGACTGACAAAGGCAATTCTCACTGTGTATTTCATCAGGAAACTCAAGCCAGGTTGTTAGCAAAACCCGGTTAAGTCTAAACCAACATTAACCCTGCAAGTTTGAGAGAAAAAGAAAATATAGAGTCAGAATAGTCTAAGAGGGATTCTCTCATCTGACAGCAAAAAAATTTCTTACTCTGATTTCAGGCTAATTGGATATCACAATCTCCCTTCAGCACGCATGGAAGAAGCAACATCAGAGCTGAACATGTCTGAGCTGGGAGAACAAAACAAACCAGATATTGAAAATCGGAGAATTTATTACTCTCTAACAAAATAATAATGAAAGACAAAGTCTTTTCAGAAGCATTTTGCAGAGCTGAGGCTATGTGGCAAAGGGAAGGATTGCTCTGGACTCTGAAAAGACATCTTGAAGCCAGAATGCATCCACAGCAGTTGTAGTTTTCAAGATACAGATGCCCAGTGTGACTTTCTATTTAAAAAGTACAAGCCCTTGATAAAACTCCCAACTAAAACAAGATCAGAAAGCTACTTGCTGCACTTTGTCTCAAAAAAAAAAAAAAAAAACCAAAAAAACCCAAACAAAAAACAAACAAACCCCACCCAAAAAACCCAACAACAGCAGCAAAACAAAAAATCCCAAACCCAACAACAACACACAAACTTCCCAGAAAAACAATCAGATCAGAGTGAAGATCAAACTGGAGCATATTGCTCAAAATCTGCCCTTGATTAAGGATGGAGCCTTCTACCACTCAACAGTTGTTATAAGGTTATAGAGAGAAGTCTCATCTAAAATGTCCTATAACCCAAAAGTAATTAAGCAACTCTGACAAACACAGTACTACAAACCTACTTCGATTTTAACCCATACCGTATGCTGGAAACTTCCAGTCGAATATTCTGTATTTTCTCATTTGCCCACATACGCTTGTTATTAAAACCACATGCGGGCACTGAATCATTTCATGGTTCGTTTAGAGACAAACACGCAGAAAATTGTGGGAAACAAGAATAACCCTAAGAGTCTGTGCGAGCCTGTGTAGACTGAGGCATGCTGTGGTGTAGAAGCTTGGGCTACAGGACTATGTTATTCTGGGGCTCAAAAGTGAACAGGAGAGAAGTCACCATATATGCACACTGAATTTCTGAGTAGATCGTTAGCAATGTCAGCCAGGGTGACAGTTTCAACCCTCAGCGCCTTGCAAAATGCCACATGTGTGCTCAACTGTTAGTTCACAACAAAAACCCTTAAGTGAGGCAGTAGGATAGTCTTTCATTTCTGAAACTGGTCTGGCATTGAGGAGAATTCCCCAACTCCACAGAAAGTTAGGAGCATAACCTCAGGCAAAGCACTCCATCTTTCTGGATCTGACATCTGGAAAAAATGGCAGCCCTTCATCTTGTCCATTGGACTAGAAGGTCACCAGCTCAAAGATGACCTTTCACTGTGAGGACACTCAGTAAAACAGTAAGGCTTTGCTTTTGATCGGGTTTCTATGGATTATTCATACTACAGCAGTGGCTGAAGGACCCAAACATAACGTGCCAGTTCGGATGTGCAATGATAACACACATGGAGTCCACCTGAGAACACAACATTGCATTCAGAAGCATAAATTTCCTGAAGGAAAAAACTTCTGGATAAGCATTTTCTATAAGAATATATCTCACCTATGGATATTATTCTCCAGCAACACAAGGGACATTCAGATTATGTCCACAGATCTCCAATTTTGCTTTGAAGCCTAAAGCAGCATGTTCGTGATCCAGGTTTCTTGTTGAGCCCTCTATCGGGATTGCAAAAGGTCAGAACCTGACACTGTAACACAAACACTTCTGACAGCTGCAAGATCTCAACTTTTTCTCTTGCAGGGGTGTGTGTACACACATACAAGAGATTTTCCATGGAACCCAAACGCGTCAAGATAAAATTAAACCATTAAATTATAGGGTCTTTCAGGAAGTTCTAGGGGAGACAACTCGTGACTCAAAATCAACTCTGATCAAATGGCCGTGTACTAGAAAGATTCACAAAGAAGTCATTTGTGAAGAAAGACAAGGAAGATGATAAATGATAAGTCTAAAGCTCTATAAACATCTGGCCAGGTAAGAGGCACACATTTCTCACAAGAACACTGGCTCACCTGTAGCTTTACAAGGACAGGAACGACACTCAAAAGTATTAATGAAAATCTCAGACCTCAGCCTTCCACTAATGTTTCCACCATGTTCCTATTAATGTAATCCTATAAAACGGAACTTCTAGCTGGTATTAATGAGGCATTTAACATCCCCTTTCAGAAAAGGGATCTGTAATTTCAGACAGCTGCATATGTAAAACTCTACCTCATACTAAATAGCTGATTCCTGAAGAGGGAAAATAAAGAAAGCCCAGCCAGGTTCCTATGACCCAGACTTCTCATACTTCTGATGGATGGTTGGAAAGGTGGAAGAGAGGGGGAAGGGAAGGTCGCAAGATTAACAAGCATGTAACAAACACAGAACGATATCCATCAAGAAGACAACTACTGCAATTATTTTGGAACTAAAGAAAGAGATGGCTTTAGTATCAAAAATCCCAAGTATCCTAACTTGGGGTTTTTTTTGACCAAGCTTTTGGGGTACTAGGAAACTGTATTTGCTGCTCTGCGCTGCTCTAGAAAGAACTATTTATTCCCACCCCACCTGCAGCACTTGTAAGCTCTGGACATAAGACGATCCTTTTCTCCTGTGTGTTTCTGAACAGAAATAAAGCTTTTTCCATGAGGAAAATCCATGTCTTTGAAGGAAAGAACTTTATAGTGCAATCTAAATATTTATCAAAACTCTACTTGTAACAGCAGGAACTTAGCACAAGGAGGCAGGTGGGGTAAATAAGAATTTATGGGATGTCTGTAAGTCCTTCAAAGCACAGGTAACACTGAAATTGAGTTTACAGACACGGTTGATTTAAAATATGCACGGTCTCAATCTATACTCAATACCTTCTCAATATTAAAACACATTCAGAAGATACCATCTGCTCTTTATAGGCACTAGTAATCAAAAGGTTTTCTGTCAGCGTAAGCACAGGCATTAAAGGATATATTGGGGTAAAGCTCATGCTCAAAAGGGAGCAATGCTCAACTCTGCATTCTCCCATCCAAAGATACACAGTACCCTTGATCAGAAAGTTTATTCAAGCTGTGGCATCTGCACTGTGCCCATATTCATGATACTGCAGTTTCCAAAACCTGTAAAATACTTTTGGTCAATAGGATTTTCTAATGTTGTCATTTCTTTGCTGTCAAAGGACAATTTTATCATTTCTCTGTTAGGCTTATTTTATCTCCTGATTATTCTCATGGAAAAATACAAGGAGAGAGACAAGGTACTAGCAATTTCCTGTTAATTCAACATGCTTTATCAAGTAAAGAAACCAGGATATCTTCCATCTGGATGCCTGGAAGTAGCCTGACCCTGCAAACATCTCATTCAAGCAGTTCACACTTAAGTTAACAGGAGCTCGGAGAGCAGAACCACTCTTAATACACAGAAATGCCAATAATTCTATTTTATTGTGATTTTTCTTTACTGAAATACTTCAGAACACACTTGTACAAAAATCTTTTCTATTCCAGTAACATGTAACGTTAAGATGTGATTGAACAGAAAAGCTCTAGGGTCACAAAATCCAGTTCTAATGCCTCTGATCCAAACTGTAGCCTGGGTAGCCATTTTCAAAAAGAACTAAAACATATTGGGAGGTTTATGCTCTCTGAACTGTTACTAAGCTACACTATAAATTTAATTATGAAAATACCTTTGACAGAATTAAATAGTAGCACTTAATAAGATCACCAATGGTAGAAATAACATGGACAGATTTACATAAAACCTGGCTATCAGTGCTAAGCCTTAAAAGAAGCAAAGTACCAGACATCTCAAAAGAAAAAGATTTGTAAGCCCATTCAAGTACCTGTAACAGTTACCTGGTATGTATAAAATTAATTGAAAATAAACCAACAGCAGCAAAACTCAATGTCTGCAATTTGCAAGTCTGATTCAAGATGGGTAAGGGCCATTACAACCCAATGCACATACAACACCATGCAGTTCTATTATCTTGGCTTTAAGCTGCCTGATCCTCCCTTATAGGCTTTTTTTTTTTTTGCTATTTCAGGAATTTCACTATAATAAACTATGGAATCCTGCTCATAAAGAAAAAAATCCATAACTAAATCTTCAATTAATTGGTCTCATATCTACCAGGAAAAGGAGAGTAGTACCTCAGACCTATGTCATGGTTTGGTTACTCACAGGCTATCCATAACAACCAGTAAAAGGACATCTGTGCTGATTAAGATTGAGGGCATTTCGTACCAAGAAGTATTCCTCATTTTTAATATCAGAGTGGTTTCAGGAGTGCCCTGAACCAAACCTTCAACTGGTTAATCTCCACAGGTATTTGGACTGTAGCCCATGTATTTTCAATGGGTACTTGTGACACAGTAAGTGACAATATTTGGTTAGTACAGTAAAACTCGGTGCCTTTGCCAGCTACTAGTACCACAACATGGTCCTGATCCAAATTTCACTGGCATTGGTGGGTTTCGCCTTCTACCAGCTCCAACTACACAATGCCTGGATGGTAAAATTTTAGTTAATCACTTGGATAATAATACTTAATCAGTACTAAGGTTTCCATCTCCACCATATGCTTATAATCTGTCTCCAAAAACAAGTAATTATTTCACTGCTGTACCAGTAAATAATGGAACACAAAACATTCAACAGAATATTTACTGATATCTTGTCTCTGACTGTATAGAGGTGCATTTTTAGACTGGTTTGCTATTGAAGCGGTGCGTGAAAATGCCCTTTTTCCTTCTCTTTAGCTTCTGAAGTCACCACCATCTGGATTTTAGGCAAATAAGACAGAGGTAGGCACAAAGCTCCTAAAACTTCTGTGAACATTAAAACATCTCAAACACATTTGTAAGCATCTCAATTGAGTCAAGAGACTCAAATTGGCAACCCCACTTTGCAGGAAAGGCTGCAGAAGGAGCTCATTGCGAATGCTGGCAAGGCAATCAGTGGGTACAGACCGGCAGGCAACCAGACGGCAAATACCTGAGGAAGCACCCCAGCGGGTGTTACCACCTACTCAAGCAACGGCTCAAGGCTGTAGAAGGGAGTTTTGGGGTTGTGAAAGCAGAGCTGGAGTCTGCACAATAGGGAAAGCAGGGGCACTGTGAATTACAGGTCCACAGGAAAGTGTTTTTGCTGTTTGTAGAACTCCTTCAGGAAAGAAAAGGTACTATGGCCCCAAGAACAGCACGCTGGTCATGTATTGCACCATGTGCAGAGATGACTAGGTGAGCGTACAGGAAAGGCAGTACGCGTGCAGTGAAACAGCCTTTCAGAACTTCCTACAGAAAACAGAACCATCCAAAACACGGGGGGGCAGAAACCACAGATGAAACAACAAAGAAAAGAAAAAGCCACTGCAGACCTGTGTAAATAAATAGTGAAGCTGATTAAACCCCAAGGATTTCTGGTTTGTGGTGCTAGATTAAAGAGTAAAGCAAGAGCCTAAGAGATTCTGTCTGTATTCTGCTCTCAAAGGAAACATAATGCAAAAAAGAAGATTGGCAGGAGAAAGAAAATTCAGTGTTTGGGGATCAGTGTACAACTATTAAAGCTGAAGTGCTTTTTAACAGGGTTCTCCAACATATAGCCTCTGTGGGGAAGCTCTCAAGATCATTTACGCAGCCCTTTCCCAAGCTTAGGGCACCACAGTCTTTCTTGGCCACAAAATGTTCTCTCTGCCTGTTTAGGACATGTTCACAGTACTTAGTCCTCCCAAAAAGACACGAAAATCTGTGAGGCCAACAGGCCAGCAGACATCTGAGGAACAGCTGCTGAGAACTTTAGAAGTTCCAGGGACCTTCAAGTTGACTAAAAATAGAAAGAATTTAATCAAGGTCACATTTGTCCTCAGAAGGAAGGAATTCTCTTCAAATACACAGTATTTTGTTACAGTAAAAGTATTCCCTGTGTAGGCAATTCACAGGCCTCGGGAAAATAAATACTTCAAGTTGCTCAAGGGCATCCCATCAACCATTAACCTCAGCAAGTGGTCCCATGTTTCAGTGCCTGCCCCAGAAACCAGGCAGGATCTTCCAGCTACCTACTTAGCCCAAAATTCATAGTGAATCCTTGAGCCTGCTTCTTCCTACCAATATTACCTAGCTCTGCTCCCGTTTTTAATTAAAAATGGAGTAAAAATACAGAGAAAGGAAATTTAGCAAGAGGAATAGTTCCCTTACACACACACACAACACATTTACAACTCATATACTTAAAGAGCTAAACCAGATTTAAGCACTTAAGCAGCCTTATTTGTTTCTGGAAGTACTAAGCTCCTTCCCCACTGTTAGTGGAATCTCTGCATGTCTCACGGTTTTTGGGAGAGCGTGAAGGTAAAATGAACTCCCAGGTGAAAGGACACTGGAACAGGGTCCCCAGGGAACTGGTCATGGCACCAAGCCTATCAGAGTTCAATAAGCGTCTGGATGATGCTCTTAGACATATGATTAAGTTTTAGGTAGTCCTGCAAGGAGCAGGGAGTTGGACTTATGACCCTTATGCGTCCCTTTCCATTTGAGATATCCTATGATTCTATGATCCTTTTTAGATCCCTTAGTAATACAGAGGATTGCTGGGGCCTGAATTAGTTAATTCCTAAACTGCTGGGACTGTCAAGAAAACCATGCTTTTGCATTCCCTTCTTTATGTTCCCTTCTGTCCAAGTAAATTAACAAAAGAGGTTAGTTTGTCAAACCACGAATATTCATATGCTTAGCCGAGAGTCATCACACTTGGTGGTCTGGATATTTTTAAAAGGACACAGAACTAAACACAAGCTAGACAAAATGAGGAAAGGTACTTTTAGTCACTCTGAGCACAGAGCACAAATAGGCAGATTGAATTTTCCTGGTGCTGGCCGCAATAAATACATCTCAGGGCATGAGGGGCGACAGAGCAGTGAAACAAGGAGGTATTCTTGACCGACTCTGAAGGTTTTGTTTGTGCCCAATGGCTTAAGAAATTTGTTCATCCTTCCTTGAAGACTACATTTGTAATGCTGTACCATTGCTGGGGTGAGTCAGAGGTTAAGTTACTGGCCGGATAAATTCCAACAGCACAATTTATGTTCACCTGACCCGTGGATCTGTGCAACATATTGACTCAGAGTAGAACAAAGGACTAAAGATCTTTTGCATCTTGGCTTTCAGCGCTCTGAAAAGGACACGGCCCTGTAGGATGTCACACAGAATTCTCTCCCCACAGTTTGCCAACCCCAAACATTTATTTTTAAGTATTTCTTCCTCACTCAAATTGTTGTTGTTTTCCCTCATTTATTTTCTCTCACAGGCATGTTGAAGATCTAGGCAGGGTGAGTTTGCTCTCAGTCATCATGCATGAGGGCCATCGCGGTTCACCAGCCTCTTAAATCACACAACTACACTGCCTTCTTCAAACACCCCCCTAAAATTCTGAATCAAGCATCAACAATCATGAAAGATTCTAAGTAGTACAGGAATGAAAACAAACACATCAGGGCTCTTTTGTTGTCTGGTGTTTGAAACTTCACCATAGCATCTAGTTCACTTCTCAGACATTTTTTCCGTGGTTGTTATGTGTATACACACTTGTGTTTTTTAAAACAGCTCATATTTTACATATTCACATCGGTCTGAGAGATGGGGATCATAAAAGGCACAGCGAGAAGACACAGTAACATCCAAGTTTATCCAGAGAACATTTATCCACCAGGCACACTCATATTGTCTCTCAGAGCGTATGATGTGTATCATAACATCAGGGAAGGGAATGCTTCAGTGTTTTGTAGAGGCACCATGAGCTTTCCAGTCAATGACAGCTGAGGCCCAAAGTGCCTGACCTGACACAGAAATTCCTGGGTTTAGTTCCTAATTTCATACTTACAGAAACTACACGTTCTGAAAATAACAGTTAGTACAGTACTGTTAAATATTCGGAATAAGAATCTCTCAACTATATGAAATCCAAGATAACCTTGTGGGATACAGTTTTAATACAAGTACTAGAGATGACCAAAAGAGGAATAACATTATTTAGAATCTAATTCTACCAGATCCCAGAAGCTTCATCTATTAATTTACAAAACAAATCCTGCTGAGATTTAATCCCAAAACCCTCACAGAGGCACTCCTTTTACCTTCTCAGAGCAGCCCTCATCATCCTTTTGAACTTCATCATACCCTCAGAGACAGTTCCAAGCCCAGTGACCCCATCTCTTTGCAACTGGTCATGCCAGAATCTTCAGCTTGAACAACCACCTGAGCAAAATAAAAATTAAGTAGCTCAGTGATACAAACCACTCAAGCTGAAGCTAAAGAGTAAAGTTTCACTGAATCATTTCTGTTAAGAAATGCAGAGTTTATCAAAACTTCAGAAAGAATTAAAAACACACAAAAAAGATGGTCCCTACAGTGGCATTCTCTACACATTTTTAAAAGCCAGTACAGAAACCAAAGGTCTCACCATGCTGAAAGCATCCACAAATATTTCTCATCTTGAAAATGACATGGTACACATTTTCTTTCTGCAGGGTGTTCCCTTCGCAAACAAAGGTCTTACACTCAGCTAGAGCACGTAACAAGAACACTCAAGTGTCCATCAGCAAGTGCATTGCTCCCAAAGGGAAATCAATGGAGATAAGAAAGCACAAAATCAGCTGAAAACTCTTCCTCCGATTGTCAGGTTTTGACTAAGTCTGGAATTAAACACAAGACCTTATACAACACTAAGAGCACCATTTTGCTGCGA
>NW_010098378.1:56908-90827 GCF_000699245.1 Pterocles gutturalis
AGCAGGAAAACATTGATGGGAACATGATTTGGCCCACAAAGATTAAAATTTTATCTGTGTAAAATGATGTTTTGCAAGGCAGGCTACAGAAATAAATAAGGACATTTTGGAGGAGAGGCTTGAAGGGAAAGATAAATGGGGAATCAGTAAGAAGGATCATTTGTTTTCACAGATAATAAATATAAGCTGCCCCTCAAAAAGTATCATTCATTGGTGTAAGAAATCTCTGAGCCAGCCGCATCCATTTAAAAGGGATAATGTAAAATTTGGGGATTTGTAGAACCTACATCTAGAGTAAATTTTGTTGGGAGTGTTTGTAGGAAGAAGGACTCACTAAAGGGAAGATGAACGTTTGCCTTTTGACAGCTGCCAGCTGTAAGCCCAAAACACAGCAGGGAGCCTTTCCTACCTCCAGACTTCCCCGAGGATTTCATATTTGGCCCCAAGGAGAGACAAGATACTGGACTGGACTGAACATGGTTCTGATCCCATCAGGAAAAGTCTAACTTGCCTGCTTGGGTTTTCTCATCTGCCACCCACAGAAATAAATGCTCCAAGCGTGAGGTATCTGGCATCTTATCAAAGGACTATAAACAGAAATGGGACAGGGTTGCTTGAATAGAAGCTTGTCTTTCAGCTAAGTTTCAAGCTTACAGGGTTTTTGGTTGCAGGGAATTTTCACAGAGTACAAAGTTATATATTAGGAGTACAGGACAAGAACTTTACCTCAGTAGACCCCAAAGCACTACGTAAACAACTCTTAAGGATTTGTGAAGAACTCGGGTAATTACACTAACTATGCAGCAGGAAAAAAAAGCCCCACTGCACTACCACTGAATGCTTAACTTTCCTAAGCAAAATGCTGGGAATTAAATTAGAAGCAATAGTTACCCAACTGTAAAGCTGATGGTAAAACACTGAGAAGCCATAATTCCCCACATTCCTTTGCTACCAAGAAATCATACAGCCCTTTTAAAACTAACTGATAAGCTCAGAGGTAGTGCATTTAACCACCTATTGAAAGGCACTGTTGCTTATTGAACTAGGGCAGCACCTGTGTATATCTTTAAGGAGTAACAAATAGAGCTTGGCTGGTTATTTCCAGCTACTGTCTGCTAGATGGCACAGCACAGTTCAAACCATGGCAAAGTTCAGAACTACGAGAAAGGCTGCTATGTGCAAGCTACAGCAGGGAAAGGAGTTACTGAAGTAAGTTACTGCATGGTGCAGTGAAAATAAGCCTTTGGTTCACTTGTTTTATACTGTTCAAAGAGTAAAGGAAGACACCCATTGCCATCAGGTTGTAGAGGATCTGCAATATAGGAGATGGTCGCTTTTGACTGCATCTGTTGACGCAGTCTGGTGTGCACATTAAGACAGAAAGATTTGCTGCTTCTCTTAAACCATGAAGAATGAAAAGAGCTATCTTTAGTAGCCTTCTCTATGAAATCTCAAAACATTAATAGCTTTATTAATCTGATTCAAAACTGTAACTAGAAGTGAGGTCTATATGTAAAAGCAAAAGTCATGAATGCGTTTGATGTATTTTAAGTGAGGTACTGAACTGCAGTTGTTATTTACAGATCAAAGAAGCTCCAGCCGTGTCCTGAAACAATCTAAGTGAGAAACGCCAAAATCTGATTTCATCCACGTCCATATGTTGCTTTGAACTCGTAATTCACGGAATTGGTCACTATATTGAACTAATTATCAAGCTTAATGCTTGCCAATTTTGATGGCTGCACTCCCTTATAAAAGAGTCAAGTCTGAAAGGAAGCAGAATGATGTATTGGAAGATGTGCAGCCTTTATTGAAATCTGGGGAGGAAAAGCAGTGAATAAAAATAAAAAAAATAAAAAAATAATTAAAAAATAAAAAAAATACCCCCTCCCTCCAAAAACCAAACATAATTTTCTAAATGGTTGTGGAGACACAGGTTAGCAAAATAAAGAGTTTGCATTAACTAATACATATAAAAATAAAGTAGTTAATTCCTCCTCCCCCATTGGAAAAGTTTCTTGTAACAGCTAAGTGGAAAATATCTACTCTGTTTAAAAATCTAATGAGGACATACATTGTACATGGAAGTAAAATTAAAACAATTTCCCAGCAGAGCCCAATGCATTCAAATTAAAATACTAACAACAGTTAAAGAAACACTCAAAGTATTTCTGGAGGCAGGAATATATAAGCAGAGTGTGTTCTGATATCAGTAAAGACTCTAAAAATTACTTTTTGCCAATTAGTTACAGTGGTTGGAAATGACCACAAACACTGGTTTGCCAAAGAGAACATTTCAGGAATCACATGTCTTAGGCTATAATTAAAAAGCAATCTATGGGAAATAGGTTATTACCAGTATTTAGCAGCCAATTTGTTAGTTAATGCCTTAACAAAGGTCTCCTTTGATTGCAGTGGAGAGGGGAACAACTTCAAGCGGATTATTTGCTATTAAGACTGGTACTCAATTATTGAGAATGCTGATGTGCTCTTGCAATTACAATTGCATAGCAGTCACCAGGAAAGCTAGATGGATTCAGCCTGTGCTGCAGGCAGCTATTTCCACATGCAGGGCAAAAGTCTGGCCTCTGAATTTTAAGGAGAATTCGCAGAGTACTCTTACAAATGTGAATATTTACTAACTCATAAGAGATGTGCAAGCTGGATGTTCCTTGATGCCAATCACACATTTTATTTTACTATCACACACATCAATGTGGGGATTTTTTCCCCTATATTCTTTAACTCTGTTTCTGAAGGAGCAGTCACACAACTGCTGGAGTTTCTGGATACCATTTTTCATCAAGATAATGTGAGACTTCAGTTGTTTTTCTTTCTGACGAAAGTGACAACACAGAAGATATTTTCTGTCAAGTTCTGTGAATACCATATTTAAGTCACATTACTGGAAATAAACATAACAGTAACCTACAAATATATTCCATGTACTGACAAGTTACAATCAACTCCAAGCTACCATCACTTGCTTCTATCTCCCATCATAGTTACTATCCTACTGATCAGGGCAAGGAATTAAACACCTCACTAGCCCCTGACTTGACTTCAGTCACAGGAAATGTAACCAACAAATTTCTAAGTAACAAGACAGAGGGGAAAAAAATCCAAACTCACCCATATTTATGAATTGGGTTTCCTGCCAATACTACCTCTTCAGACGCTCATTACCACATTTAAATTGCAAAGACTTTCCTACAGTAAATGCTGTGAATAAAAATATCTTTAACAACATAGCTGAACTTAAGACATATTTTCTATGTAAAGGTTGGTTTGAGGAGTTGTAGCCCAGCTGACACAGAACCTCAGGAAGCCTTCAGCTGCAGAGCAAAGCAAAGAGGCCCATTAATCATATTTATCAAGATTGTCTGCCCTGGCTTTCATGCAGTTAAGGGAAATGTGCTATTCTGCTTCAGCAACAAGGAGCAAGGCTAAAACAAACTGACCTAACTGCATGGGTCATTTCCAGAAATAGACAGTATACAAGCAGCACAGCTGTACAGGCCAGAAGGCAAAATGCTGGGAGGGTTGGAGAAAAAGGAGAAAAAAAATCCACCTAAAACTTGTGAGGTATGTAGCCAGCGGCAAAATTGTACTGGGCCAAATTTGCTTTAATTGGCAGTCTGTACATTAAAGTCAGCAAGACAAGATTCAATTAAGTGCCTCATGGTCTTACATTTCATGAGACTCCTAAAATGTTTTCTTGCACTTCAGGATTTCATATCAGCAAAAGCAAGAACGGAGCAGATAACCTCCCACTGAGGTACAAGCATATTATTTATTCTGATATGTATGGATACTTCTTTATTTGCTCCTCTCTTTTTAAGAGACTGTACAATGTCAAATGCAAACACAGCATACAATGTACTCGCTGTTCTCCCATGGGAAGACAGGGGTAGTATCCTGGCTTACATCTCTCTCTTTTTTGGGGATTTGTTCTGTCTGAAAGAGCATTGAGAAGCCTCAGTTTACTCAAGACAGGAATTCATCCATGTCACATATCATGCATCACTAGCAGCCTTTAACTGGGAAAGATTCAAGCCTGGGATAGCCACTCACTGGCAGAGTGACCCAAGCGTTCCTGTATCTGCAGCGTGATGCCAAAATGTTCAGGCCAAGTTCTACTTTTCTGCAGCTAGACCTGCTGGCTTTGAAAAGCAAGAACACAATTTTCACATATTGAACCAGCATAAAGAAAGTTTGCAGAGCTTACACTTTATTGGCTTCTATAAAATTAACAGAAAAATAAAAGTGAGATAAGAGCCTTGTTTAATAACACTGTTTCCATCTGCAGCATACACACCAGGCCTGCTTTGCCTACATTTCTATAAAAATAATGAAAATCATGCTACCACCATCTCTCCTGTTCCATCCCCCACATGCATTTCCAGCTACATGCAAAGTGACATGAAATTCTCAAATTAATTGCACACCACATGCGGATTATCCCAAAGATTATAAAGATTACTGTATTTTGTGTAAAAACAGATAAGATAAAGAAATGCAGAATCTTGGTGAAAACTGATGCTAAAATAAAATTTAATATCGCTTACTACATAACCTATGAAGTCTCAGCACGGACACTGTAATGTGTCATGATCATACAACCTCCTTTCTCTTCTTTATGATCATGTAGGCATTATTCTACAGGGCAAGAATACACAGGAATGCTATAGACCTACAGAGCTTATTCAATCAATTCATATCAAATGAAAACCTAGTCAAAGTTAAAAAATAGGAATCCATAAAATCGTTCCCAAACTAAATCTCTTTTCATTTACTCACACAAGTTAGTCCCAGGAAATTCAATGGGACTAGTCCCCAGAGTCAAATAAAATTAATAACATTTCAAGTTTTACATTTCCTTTGCAACTGGGCTGAGAGGCAGGATTAAAGCAAAGTCAATTCCAAGATCCACAGGTCATCCTAAAATTAGATCCCTGGCGAGAGGCATGTCCTTGGGCTGGCACTGCTGAAGCGCAGGCGTTGTGTGCCCTCTAGTGTACGACAGCCTGTAGGACTGCAGTCAACAATGCCCGTAGCAAGGAAGAAATAGAAAAGGAGCATAGTGACCTTCTTTTTTTTTTTTTTTTTTAAATAGAAGCAAAAGTTCCCATGCCCAAAATTAACTTCTTTTCCCTTAACCGGCCAAAACGTTTACTATAAAGGATTGATTGCTAGTGCACTCCCAAGGTTTCCCTTTAAACAAGCTAGGAAAGTTGTTTCATCTGTTTCATTAGCTAAAACCAGACAAATCTGGCCCCTAACATATTCTGAAATTAGGTATGACTTTCAGTATTTTCTTTTTACGGGGTCACTTCTCCCACACTCAAAACTGTGGAATCAATTCTAATTTCCTGCAAGATAATAATAAGCTAATCTTTCAAAAAAATGAGGTATGATCTGTACTAACCACTTGGAAGAACCATTCTTGTAGCAGACTCTCACGGGTGCTCTCTAGCCACACTTCCAAACATTATCACAACTGCGATAAATTGCATAAGCTCTCTGTCACAGATCTGGTTTCGTTTTCACACCTTCATCCATAATCTTTGGGTTTCAGATTCAACTCTTTGATTTCAGATTCCTCAGTAGATGCCTAATACTTATTTATATATACATATTATATGTAATGTAAACAAGTAACATAACAAGATTTACATGCAGATACATATAAAAAAATCTAGTGACATGTCAGGGTTGGGTGGAATTATTTAGGGTCAAATGAAGGCATGGTTTCAGCAGCAGCAATCTAGATTAAAATCTGTTTCCTCTCTTCTACATGCTTTAGCTACATCCCTCCAAATCTGCTCTTGTACCTACAGATGAAAGATCATGATCACTGCTGTCTTCAAAAATCTGCACAAATAGTAATTCAAGGACTAGGGCTCCCACCAAAATCAGCACCACTGATGGGCATGTTATTATGGACACATGCAGACCTGAATTTTCATGATGACAGATTCTTACAATCAACATGAGGATGATTTAAGGAGATTTTTTTTCCCCACCTGCCTGCCTGACCCCACTGCCAGAGGTTCCTTACCCTGTACCAGAACCAGAAGCAACTAGCATACGCCAGACCCACCTTTGAACTCCAGCTCAATCTCACTGCTTCCTGCTATTGAAGCCACAGAAGTGCTAACACCACAACAGAAAGAAGGGGACTCTCCCAAAGTAAAATCCCTAGAGCTCGTGTGTCAATGCCCCCAGACCTCCCTCCTACTGAACTATTTCAACAACCTACAGAATATTAAAACATCTTTCTGGACACATCTTCCTTCTGATAAAAGAGAAAGCAAGATGACAGACACCACTCCATTTGTGGCTGGAGACTCACAAGTGCTAAAGGCTCTCTGCCACTGCCAAGCTCAAGGGCGAGCAGAAAGCAGACAGACCAGGCTCCCGGTCCCACGCCAGCCGTATTCCTCAGAACTCCCACTATGCCCTCAGGTCCTGAAGTGCATCTTCTTTTGACCAGAGCAGACACTTGCGTCTTTGTGTTAAAGCAGAAATGCCAGTTGAGATAACATCATACAAGGAATTTTAGGAAAAAGCTTTTGATCTTGGATTGCTGATTCTTTTAACTGTGCTTCTAGTTTTCAGCAGATGTAGAAAAAATAGGTAATAGCAGCCCAAGTATGAAAACCAGAGAATTGCTATTAATACTGACAGCACTGTATTCTGCCGGCAGAAGTATTCCACTCTAAGAATCACGTTTTGCTCTACCTCAGGCAAGAATTTCATCCTTGAAAGACAGTCCTGTGCTTGTTGTTCCAGACCGATCACACACATTTATAGGACTAGTTGCTTCAGAGAGTGCAAGACCCTTGACAAGGTATTATTAAAAACAATACCATATTTTACATATACATGCATCCATAGGTCTCTTCATAGAGATTTTATATAAACAAATACACCACATGAACACATATCTCTTCAGCACTGCCATACAGAAATTGCTTCACCCACGAATGAAACAGTTTCCAACCCTTCAGCCATCAGCAGGATTACTCTACGACTCAGTGAAATTGGAAATCTTGTCTCCTACTGAGAACTACAGAAAGAATTCAGACAGACAAAAAACAGTTACCCATAACAGAACGTAGCTGTGGAATTAAAACTAAAATTCCATAAATTTTTGTTCGATTTGTTTTTTTGCTTTTAAACAGTCACAAGCGTTAAGGCCAGCCGAATTTCACAGAAGTAGGCATAACTGTCTAATCCCATTAGACATGTAGTGGCTTCCCCTGACTTCAGTATCATGCTATTAGGCTACAATGACCAAAGATTCAAAGTTATTCCATTAACACCCATATCCTTAGTTTGCCCTGGAAAGGTTTAAAGATGTTACTCATCATCCAATGACACTATCAGATAGCTTGCCCCTTTTTTTTTTTTTTAAACACCCCTTATAATCACTTTTATTTGCTACTTACTACTTTAAACCACTTCTCCCCCTTTTACAATGAGGACTTTGTATCTTGGTGCCTGTTCTCCCTCTTGCTACAGTCCCACCTTCTCATGAGGGAAAGGGATGCTTTTTGTGTGTTTTCCTTCATGAGGGATTTCCATCCACTTCCTGATCTTTGTCACAGGTAATTTTATTTAGGTGGGGAAACAGAGTGGGGAAATTCACATTCTCCACTGGAGATAGCATGTGGAGTGTGCTCTTCAAACCATTGTGAAACATGTAAAAAATCAAAAGCCACCAGTGTAACGAATACAGTTCTTAGGTTACATAAACTTAAACAAGCAAAAAAAAAAAAAAAAAGGGGGGGGGGAACATCTCAGCATGAAGAAAACCAGAACAAAATTAGGCATTTTCTTCTTCTCAACTTGTTCTTGCTCAGTGTTGCTACCGACCCACAAAACACATTCCTACGCCATGAATGCTGCAGAAAACATCGCTTGCAAAAATGCTTTAGTAAACTAGACAACGTATGGAAATAGTATCTCTATTTCAAGCATGCAGTAGAATACGCTTCCTGCAAGACTCCGCTTGCATACACATTCATTTGGAAAGAATCTGCATTATCAAATCACATGAGGTCTTTTCAGTGCACATAGCTTTCAAAGTGTTTTTTTCTGTTCAAAGACCCTAGATGCAAGGCTGTAGTTTTCAAAATACAGAAACACTCTGCACATATGAAATTCTTTTCATCTGAAGATATCCACTGATGTCAGACAGATGCAAGAATTGTACGCTCCATTGGTAAACTGCAAATCGATGGCAGCAAGGACGGCTGTGTTCTGCTTCTAGCAGTATATATGGATACTGCACCTAGCCTGAGAAAGACAGTGTATTCAACTGGAAAATCTGAGATCACTGCACATGCTTGACCAAAAAAAAAGCCACCCCCCCTTAAACTTCAACAAGGAATTTGCTTTAGGTCTCTGTCCACCCTGGCCAGTTTATTTGCCATTCAGGCATGTCACAAAACCTATTTCCCACAACTGGTAAATTAGAAAAAGAAGGGTTATTTTGTGGTCTGTAAAAGTCATTTACAAGTACTTTATGAGATCTCCATTTTCATTTCCAAGTACTATTCCAATGTTTGCAGGGAGAATGTAATGAGCATAACCTAGAACAGCAAAGGGCAGTTATTCCTTTTGTCCATTTATCAGTGTTCCAAGTCATGAGCCAGGATGTGATCCCAGAGCGCGGACATGTCTCCTGCCCTTACCCCACAAGAATTATCTTTAACAACCATAGTACACCTTTCAAAATCAAAATCCCTTGAATATCAATATCTAGAAGGATACAAGTGTACAAGTGATACAAGAGCTGATACAAGTCCAGTGATACACTAGACGGGGCGGGGGGGAGAGCAGGGACTTATTTTTCAATTTTCTTCCCATTAATCTTGTCACATAATTTCTGCACAATTTTCCACATGTCAGGGACTAGCTAGTTAATCTATTTTACAGTTCCTATCCCTTTCATGAAACTGTTGTTGTTCTATATGGAAACACCTAAGCCAAAGAAATGCTGGCTGCTCAGTAAAAGTCAAAAATCCCAGTGTTACAGATCCTGCCTGGCAAATTCCTGGTTAAACTTAACCTATCTAGAATCATAAAACAAAATAAAGCCAGCTTAGTTTTCCAGAAGGTAACAAAAGACAGAAACTTCACATATTTCACTAAGGAGGATGTTTATTTTTCCAAATATTGTATTAAGATAGTGTCCTGTTTGCCTATTTCTATCGACATCTGCTCTGTAATACACCGAGAACGACAGAAGATCAAAGTTTTAATTGTGCAAGTAAAAGAATGTATTAATAACATTCTTTCTGTCCTACAGCAACAGAGATAAACTTAAAAAAACCTCTAACAGCTAGGAGAACAGGATATTTATATAAAGATGTCCTAACAAAAGAAAAGCATGCAAAACTACCTCTAGTGGATAAACAAACTAGGCTCCCTGTTTGCAGACTGTTCCCTATCGAGCTCAGCCCTCAGAGATCCCTTCCCTCCCTCGGTCAACAGGGTCAACATATCTCAGCTGGATTTCACATTTTTATACAAACCCTTCTCAGCATCCTTTGTTCACTGACCCTTTAAATTTAGGAAAATGCAGCAGGTGTGCCTTTAAGGTCCATTTTGCTGCTAGTTGCTTTAGATTCCCTCTCCCAGGTAGTAAGTAAATTAAGAAGGGGTTTTTTTTGTTCGTCTTTTTCCTGCTAGCTCCTTCTTCATCTGCACAGGCTGCACTGCGTATCCTCCATACCCCTTTTGACACACATGTTGTAACAGGATACTAGTTCTGCAGCATACACACAACAAACAGTACCTCCTCTGCAGGAGACGGTGTTACCTCTTGGCTTTCTGAGATTGGGAAGAGCCTGAATTTGTTGCCCCTTTGTCACACTGCTGCCACTCATTAATGCAATAGCATACTTTGAACTGGATGTCCTTCTCCTCAAATTAATACAGTAAGGAGCGCTCTCTCCCTCCTAGGACAGCAGTAGCTGCCTTTATCCACTTAGGGCTCTGACTTGCATACAGTGAAAGGGAAAAAGGCAAAAAAAAAAAATCCAAACCAACCCACAATTGTACTAAAAAACTAGGACTCCCAAAAGTGACAACTAGCCTGAAAGTAAGATCAACAGCATGCTGTACAAGAGTGGGTTCAGATTTATCAGTAGTTTTCTTTCAAGTTCAGAGCTCAGAAATGGGTTCTGAAACAACACTGTCAAGTAAAGCATCACTACACCTCTACCTGAACAGAGGCCACCACAAGCAGAGAGCCTGACTTGTCTCAGAAAAGTCTACGAGGCAACACAGAGGACAAGCTTACTCAGGGCTACCTGCACAGCAAAGGCTGACATTTGAAAGCAATTGTCTCCTTTCAAGACATCTGTGAATTATGAAGAGCTAGCCATCCTCCATCCCCTTTACAAAGTAGAGTTTAATATTAGTTTTACTGCCTTCTGAATCTACTTCTGGGCTAGGGCCCAGTCCATCTGCCAATATTTTTAAAAGTGACAAATTAGATTAAAACCACACAGAACGCCCACTCAGGACCCACTCAGTTCTTCCAAACTATGGTACCCCACAACAGAAGGGACAGAACAGTTAACTGTGGCTCTTTTTGTGCAAAACTGCAACCTGCACACAGAGGGTGAAGTAACTCACTGTACAGTGAGCTATTGTACACAGGGAAACTGGACAAGGCACTTCCTTTTCTTTTAGTTGTCCTCTCATTCATAATTATGTCCTTTAAGACATCTGCTAGAGTCCTGAAACATCAATGGAAATGGAAAAGATCCAACAGGAACTTGGGGGTTTCTGTCTTTCCCATGAACTGAACATTATGGAATTTTAACAGATGTTCTACTTGGTCATAGTTAATAAAATGAATTACGCAGGAATTAAAAATCTGGCTCCATTTGCTTATATAAGCTCTCAGCAGCAGAACTACATTCCCATTAAGAAATTCTAGAGGATTTACAGTGGATTGGTAGTCTGCTCCTGCCTTGTTATACGATGGCTGGAGATTTTACAAATGAACTTGTCTCTGTTGTGGAAAACATTAATAAATTTACCTGTTCATTGACTGCTCTAAGTAGCATGATCCACTTTCTACTCCAGTGCACACTGGTGCATGACAGCCGTAGGAAAGGACAATCCTCACTTGGATTTGCTTTGGGAATGACATCATGGGAACTCCACATCATTTCACAGCCTCCGATTTCTGCCATTTATTCAAAGTCTCATTCAGCAACCTAATAACCATACTCTACTTTGTGTTTTATCACAAAATCTTTCCTCTTGGAGCATGGATGTCTCTTTCAGGCTACTACTGCCAACAGAATGATGCACTATACCTCACTTCCCTTTCAATTTTAGGATTAATTCACTGTAACTACATCAAAGGAAAATGTAAAGACCAAAATGTAATGGTGATGTGAGAGAAGAGGCACCAAAAAGGAGGGAGGTGAAAGAGTCACAGCCAAAACTCCCAAGCATCGAGGTTCAAAGTTATTTCCAAAAGCATTACATATTTAGCCATCTTCTTTCTCTTCTAATATTCACCTGTACAAAAAGTATTCTGATGAGAAGATACAGGGGATATAAGTCAAACAACGAAAATCAAAAATGAAGGATGAAACAACTACCTCACACCAGAAGTGAAACAGAATAGCAGCTAATGCAGATTATCTGGAGCAGAATAAGGCTGTCTTGAAAAGATCTACTATGCTATGGTAAAAACACAAGGTTTTAACATTGCACTCTCTTTATAAACAATCAGACTCATTTTCACCTAAGTCCAAGCAATTGGAAAGCAGATCTCTGTCCAGGCACCGAAATATGCTTTATGTAAAACACAAAATTTCATCCCCATGCAACAACTAAAATTAACCTTGCTTAAATTCTGGCTCAAGAATTTTTGCCAGTGTAAGAATATCATCATCTGAAAAGCATCAATGCTCCCAGCCTCTTCCAATTATTTTTTTTTAAATGAAAAATTATGCACTGAAGCCCGTCTATCCAAAAATCCCACCCGACTGCAACTAAATTAAGGGGTTTGTGTATGTAAAGAACCAAAGCATATAAACAAACTCAGTATAAAAGTCAGCTAGAATTCAATATCAGTCTATATATGCTATGCAGCTACCTGGATGAATGAATTAATCTATATTTTTAACTGAAAATAAAGACTTTCACTAAAGGAAGAAATGTGCTTAAAAAGAAGAGAAAATACCAAGATTAAACGTCAGGATTACAACAGATCCAGCTGAAGGTTAAATATGCTGTTCTTACTTGAATGGACATTGCTTTACCATATTTAGTGTCAGAAAATGCAATGGTCTTAACAGCGTTAAAGATTTTTTTTTTTAAACATCTCCTATGATTTGTTTCATTTTGAAGAGAAAGCACATTTCATTTGGTAATCATTTATTTATTATTCTATTGGACAGGTTCTCCCAAAAAGCAATCCTTCAACTGAAATCAGTTCTGAAGGATCTTTTATGAATATACATAATGGAGAGGACCCCCATTAAATTTCCAACAAAGTGCTGCCATTTTGAGCAAACAAAGTTATCTCAGCAGGGTCACACACTACGCCATGAATATGGTCTGCAAATTAATTACCACCCTGACATACGTCAAAACAAATTTTAAGAATAGCACCCAGTAGTAACCATGTGTTTTACCTACCTGTTAGTATGCAAAATCTGTATTCAACGGGATCTAAATTTATTCATTTATTCAGAACCCCTCAGAGAAATCAAAATGATTCGTTGACCTTTTTTGCCTGTCTCCAAATGAAATCTGAGTGAATAACACGTGTTTAGCGAGCCAGAAAATAAGCACAGGACAAAGCTATGGTGGGGGTTATATTTCAGAAAAGCAGGTGTCACCTCTGCACAAATAACTGATTTTTAAACACTCAAAACTGCTAAAATAGACAGTAGTTCATTGTCATGTGTCAGCCCTTTAAGGAACACTAAATTTGGTATTTCTTATTTTAGGTAGTATCCATCTTTATTCCATATTGCAACAAGATCCGGCTGACATAACTGTCCTAAAAAGTTTTCAGCATGAAGAAACACTTTTAAAAGCCGAGTTATTGAATGAAGGCTTAAAAAGCCTCTGCAACTAGCTTCATTACCAATGGCAACACAGCCAACAGATCTGATCCTGTGTTTAAAAAACAAAAGCAGCAAAGATCCAAACCTAGTTTACTCAGTTGAACTACATAAGAAGAGGACAAACCCACATGTATCACGCTGAACACAGCAAGTAAAGAACCTTTCCTGGACAATAGCTGTTATTCATAGGAACTGAGACTTCTCTCTTTATTTGAAGTACTTGTGGTGTAACTTCTGCTTGTCAAAAGACTGAAACACTTTTAGATTGGAAGTTCATCAGTATGTTTTTCTCTTTCTTTTATAATCTGCCTTCAGTCCACACAGCACATCAAACACTTCCAAGACACTAATCCTGTAATTCACAGGACGTTTATGAAGAGATTTTAGTTTAGGAACTATTTTCTGCCAAGCAGGCCAAAATATTTTTAGCTCCAGTTTTTTTTTCCAACAGTGAACTACTTCTGATTTAGAATTAAGTAATGCCATATCACAGCCACAGACTGGATGACTAAATGCATTTCTTTCACATATAAAAAAAAAAAAAGAGAGCATGCGCACAATCCTCCTTATATACACAGAGATGACAGAATCTCTCAGCATCTGCTGACAAACACATTTAAAGAAAGCCTAAATCTGTCTGTGCCAAACTTGGCCTGATGCCACCAGTTCACCATTGTTGGCATACATACTTCACATGATGCAATCACAAGACTTGAGTAAGTTTCCAGTACTTTGTTTTATGGCTTGATCATGTTAACATACACATTTCCATTCTTTTATGATCTAGCAGCAACAACACCGACAGACTTTATAGGACTTTTTGCAGGTACCATTGGTTTTCTTAGTGCACATTATCAGTATTCTATTTAAATTACAGGCTGGTAACTTATCTAGAATGAAATACACTAGGATTTAAAGCTTATGGTTAGAGCAATTGATCTCAGTTGTACTACTACTACCTCTTGTTAGAAAACAAAAAAGAAGTGAGGCAAAGGAATCAATTAAAAAAAGGAGAAAGACAAGTGTTTTACCTCTCTTAATACTGTGCTTTTATAACCCCGATAAAGTCCTTGAATACCCTGTAAACCAACAAAAGAAAGCATCAGTTATATAGAATTAGTTTTCCAAAGACTACAGTTTATTGGTGATTACAAGGCAAGCATTACAGCCTGAGTGTCAGACCTCAACTTCTTGCAAATTGACTATATTGATTATCACACTGTATACTGTACTCCATGATTTACAATGCTGAAGGGTTTCATGTTAATTTCAAAGATCATTTAACCACTGTTCAGAATAATCAGGTACAAAGAAGAAAATATCCCTTACAGTTGAAATTAAAAGGGCAAGAAAGCACAGAAACATATTACTTCAAACTCTTACTTGCCCAATATTTTGGTCTAGAAATATCCACTATCCCATAAATATTTTGAAACTCATGCAAAATGAACACATAGGATGACAGCTTCCTATGTCCACCTTCTTAGCCTTGATTCTGAGCTTTTATCAAAACAAATATTTTGTATTTTTAACCAGCTGATAACATTATACCAATTAAAAATAGATGTTTAAGTCCATATAAAATTGTATTTAATAACTTATAGGACAGTTTATTCCAGTGTTTGGCAAGACTTATGGTTCTCTGGCCAGCTACAAAGAAGGGAAAAAACGTAGGGTTTTGAGAGCACTAGCTTTTAGACCAAAATGACCAAATCACAGAAAGAAGACCCAGGGACCCTCTTGTGCAGGGTTATCACAATAGTTTTCATTTACAAGCAAACAAAAACCGAACGGATCATTTAAAGGCCATATTTATGTCTTCCTTTTCCTGGCTTTTACACACAGAAATGTGTATGATATTTTTCCACACAGTGTTTTCAGGAGCCACTTTGTCTTACAGAATACAACTTGAAAAACACCCCTTGTGAGGCTCAGTAAAAACAGTGGTGAACCGGTTTTACAGGAAGGAACAGTGTTAAGTACTGAAAATATGACAAAAGCCCTTATTTTTCAAAAGTTACTAATACCAGAAGAACAGTCATTTCCAGAGCTCCTACAGAGCCTCTCTGAAATGGTGCCTTTAAGACATCCGTCCCAAAGCCTGATTCAAAAACTGGAAACCATGCAGCAGCCTCTAGATACAGAGATTTGATGTCCTGTTGTCCCAGACAAGGGCTGTTTGCATAAATACAAATAGAGCTTTGGAAACTGGAAAGTTAAATCCCTGGATTTTTGGGTGGGGTTTTTTTGTTGTTTGGGTTTTTTTCATTTTTTTTTTATGTAGATACCCTGTACAAAAAGAGGAGGAAAAAGGGTTGCTTAGAGTGTACATGGAAGTGCATGCATGTGGGGGAGATGGGGGTTCGTTGTCCTTAAACATAACACGTCAGCTGCTTTTAGCAACAGAAGAATAGATGGAAAAGTGCTGGAGAGCACAGAACTGGAATAAAGTAGGAATGCTTCAGGACACGTATGGCACTGAGTGGGAAGAATGAAGCAACTTCTTTAAAATTTTGCTCTGAACTCACCTCGTGATACAAGGTGTGGGAGAGAATCCGGAGGGTACTCGAGGAAGGAGAAACCTGGGCCCTTTGCTTGACAACCTCAGATGGAACCCGTATGAGGCATGCAACCTGCAAAAGAACCGTAGGTTCAGAAAGCAACTCATTTTGCTGCCATACTCTTCATATAGCTGTCATATTTAGAGACTGTTCCAAGTATAGAAACCTGAGAAATGAGGAAATATTTTTTGTAATTATACGAGTTGAACTTAAAAGCTGTTTATGAGCAGTTTATGTATTTCCTCTGAGACCTATGTACTTTCTGAACACAAAATTGTACTAACAAAAAAAATGGAAGTACCCTTGAAATTTTTAACTTCCAAACCAGAAGTAGATTTGGGTGGGGAAAATCACTGATGAAACCAAAATTTTGGAGCCATCCTGTCTTTTGGCAGCCACAGGAATTTTTCCCCTCACTTTCACAGATGTAAACTGGAGAGCCAAGACATGAAGAACGAACTTCTTTCCTAGGTAGTTCCTTTGTGCCCTCTAGTAACTGACAGCAAGAGACGCTCCAGTTAGCTTTAGATGCACACAATATATTCAAGGTTCACCTTAAACCACACACTGGATTTCATTCGAGGTGAAGCATTGGATTGATTCTTTCCTACACAATGAATTTACTAGGCAAGAAAGGCCCCTGCAGCTGGATGTAATAATGTGGCTGCCACCACAAAGCTCCAGCTTTTCTGAAAAAGTCAAACCTGGCTCTAAAATGCTTACCTGCAACTACAGCTTCAGGTAGGAGTTAAGCTTGTACGCACATAATTTTGAGGAATGAGGATCCTGATGTGCCGGAGAGTTACAAGCCTCTCATCTCTTTAGAAAACACCTGTTTATCAGCACTTAAACTCTTAAGAAGATTTTGCCTTCAGCTGGCTCCAGAGATACTTAAAGCAGTGCTGGGACTGGAGGCAAAACACCAGAAACACCACAGGCTCTCAACAGATTTTTAGCCTTCCTCGGTCCCAGTCTGTGCCAGGCTCAGGAACACACTGCAATGAGCCTCGTCGCTAGATGTAAAGGTGATCACCGAGTACTTCAAGTCAAGAGCAACCTAGGTGAAAGCTGTCCATCTGAAGAGGCAAACTAAGCTGCTAACTCAGAAACCCACATGTGCCAAAGAAAGTTCAGGAATTCACTGCTAGATTGCACAGAGACAGTAACTGGAGTGGTCGTTTCTGGGTAACACAGTACAAGGTTTAAGTTCCATTTTCACTAAGAAACCAAGAAAAAGTCCCTTATTGTGTTACATTCCTACAAGTTTACCAGACAACAATATCCAAAAGTCATTACAAACAGATCTAACTTCATATGCTCTTCAATTCTCAGGGTCAAAAATAACAAGTGACCCCAATCTGTCAGGAAAATAAGAACTGTCAAGTTTTTTGATAGTTCAGCATAAATATTTATAGAACTTCATGCTTCATAACACTCCATGTCCTTATATTAGCTTTTTACTCCTTAAAAATATGGAGGCAGGGAGAAAACTTTAAAAAGGCTTGGATGAAAACAATCCAGTCAATCAAGACTAGACAAAGAGCGCAGCGTGGCTTCCTGACATCTGGGGTGCTGCAGTTTTGGCAGGAGAAGGGTGGCTACAAAGTAGTGTCTCCATTTCCCTGAGATGACTTGGGGTGCATTTCATTTCAAATTAACTTTCATGTTCCTCCCATTTGAATTTGCGCTTACAAGGGAATGTGTGGCTGCACAAGAACAAAAACAGTGATTACATTGTGCTGTTATGAAAGGACATGAAGGCTCGTGTCACGCAGGCTGCACTGTCAGATGGGCTCCACAGGGCACTTTGGTACTAAAAAAGCCACAAGCTGCAACTGCCAACATCAGACTGAACAGTGACATTTTCACTGTGCACCTGAGCTTACAACTTGTTACGTTTTTTGTTCCTACATGTGTACCTTACTGTCAATAACAATCCAAGCAGTTTTTTGATGTCAGTCAAACCCGGGTGTCTAAAGGGAAGTATGCAAGATTAAGTTCACACATCTTAATAGCCCACAAAGTTAAAAAAGTAACAACCTGGGACAGATGGGTGCAGAAAAACCTCAAAGCTATTATGCTCAGCCCTCAATCACTGCAGCACCTTCCAGGTAACGCTGTCAAAGTTAGAAAACAAAACGCACATCTCCACCATTTGCTTTCTTAGCTAAATCTCTTTAAGCAGCACCAGTATGATAACACAGTGCCAAGAGAATTCATACTTAAATTTTCAGACACCTGAAAGCTATCAGCAAATTGCATGAGCAAGGGTGAAAAATGTAATTGTGTGGCTGCTCTGCGGTAACTGCCCACGTATGTGCTTTTACCTGCATCGACTACTAGACAAACAGACGTGGAAGACAGAGAATAACGTGACCTCACACGGTGGGAGCCCATTCACCTCCCTAATCACCAAGATCCTAGGAAGAAATTGCTTTTTAATCTCTGGGCTGTTCACATCGATGTAGCCTGTTGATTGCCGCAGAAGAGCACAATACAGCCTGCCAAACTCAAGCCATTCCTGGTGCATCCTACTGGTTTTGGAGATGACCCTGTGCTGAGTTAGCTCTCTGTCAAACACCTGCACTGCCAGTCATGGAGAGGGTACAGTAGTAAGCCCTCAGCTACCTTGGCCAACATTAAGGCATCAGCCAACAGCACCCCCCTGACAGAGCCCACACTCATTTTTCCAAGCAAGCTCTGGAGCCAGGAGATATTCCTGTCTTTTGATAGGAGCAGAAAGACAGAGTCAAGATTCTACAGACCAAGTTCTGGGGGAAAATGGGTGCTGCCCTACGAGCTCCTTCCCTATTTACAAGGTCAGGTAATACAATTCTCCAGTTTTCAGACTCTCTCCCCCATGTCAGTGCGCATGTATACATGCCATAAGGGCAGGAAGACAATAACACTGAAACCAAAGACTCAAGGATTTTTAGATGTAAGCTTTAACAAAACTCAATTTTACAGCTACAAGCAAAGCTATTTTTAGTTTACAGAGCAGGTATGCAGAAATGACAATATTAGCATCTATTATTTTTCTAGCCTTTTAATACTATAACCACATCTGAACAAAAGAATCATCTTAAATAGTTACCAGCTCAAAGGGTGACTCAAGTATTTGGACACAAACCTAAGTGCATTTTTAATTTACTGACTTGCATTAGCCAGTTAGGGACAAAAGCTAAAAATAGAACTATTCTGTTTAACATTTGTCTATATATTGCTAAGACAGTATATCTTCCAATTAAATGAAGGTAATTTTTTTTCCTCTGTCAGTTCAGGGAAAAGCATTTGAACTTTTGGATACTCCTTGCATGCATCAATGCTGCCATCTCATGGTGGGATTCATGTTGAACCCAGACTTTCCTGGTTGTTCTGACTGACAACTCTACTGATCATGAAGAATGACCAGTGCAATTAAAATCTCAAAAGTCACTTAAAGTCAACATGAAGCCTCTTTATAGATCCCAATTTAAACAGCTTGCTTCACTATATCTGAAACCTGCTCCTGTGTAGCTGTAGCTAACAGAAAATAAGATCTGCTGCAAATAACACCAGGAACCCGCAAAAAGGCTTTTGCATGGGCTCACCTTAAGTTTATTGGAAACCTTGCCTTAAACCAGTAGCTTCTGCATAGGGGCCAATCCTGCGTAAAGCTGGAGAGGCTGTTCAAAATTAGTCAGTACTAGTCTAATTCATCAGCACAAAGCTACAGCGCTTTTTTTTTCCAGAGAATAACACAGGCCACATAAAAAAAAGAATAAAGAGGGGATAGCCTTGCTTACAACGGGGTTCAGTGCACATAGGTCATCCAGATCTTGATGATTCAATAGCCAGGGAACTCCGAAAGCTGTGAGATATACACAGCTCACTGCTCATCCAGGGAAGCCAGCAGCAAACACAGCCTACTGTGAAAATGGCTGAAGAAAATTCCCAACCAAAAGGAGATTTTTAATAGTTTTTAAATTATTTTGTGGTTAACATGACAAAGAACCTGAAATAGCTTGTTAGACTAGAAAGAACCCATTGCACTGCCACTCTTTAGAAAAGAGCACAACTCCTCCTGGTCTTCAGAGCTATATTATATCCAAATATTAACATACCCCATTTAGACTAACAGCCTTTTGCTTCCATCCTTTGTGCTCCAGGCTAACCACTTTCTACACAACCAGTTTTGTATGATTTAGTTGAGAATCAAAGATAACACATGCATTTTTTAGGCACTTAACACTACAGTTTGACCACTAACCTTGCAGACATGATCTGTGCAGGAGATATATCCAGAAACATTTGAAAGAGGGCAGAGCAGGTGTTGCAGTTGCTATTAAGGGCTTAAGTTGGGTATTTAAATTGGGTTAATGCACAGCAGGTGTTTCTCAGACCCAGGGACACAGCTGGTACAACACTGTTAGCAGTTTTGTGCCTCTAAGGAGAGCAGCTTGAGAAAGCATTACCTTATGCATTCTAGTATGCACCTTGAACAGCTGATGATCTGACTCTCACTCTTAAAAGCTCCTACAACCATACAATCTGAACACTTCTTATCTTTTTAATAAGAGACGGATACTTAAGACAGGCTACTGAAGGGCAAAGAGCTCATTCTGTTAAGATGCTGGCATCCTGGCTAACGGGCTGATCTATTCTCTACACTAACCTGGGTCTGGGTGAGGATCAAGACCAAATTTTTTCCACTTAGTAATTAGCCAGCCACTCTGCTACAAGGCAGGAGAAGAGTAGTCTGACAGAGAACTGCTCTGGAATACGTTAGTGGCTGGTGATTTAGGAACCTGTGCTCAGTGACTCCAAGCAAGTCTCTGGCTTGCACATCTAAGCTTGCTTTGAAAAAAGCTGGGTACAGAAACATGGTGAGCTCTAGAAAAAATTTCTGTGTTGCAGCTTTAAACCCTTCAGAACACTGTTTTTCTAAAGGATTTTAAATTTCCTGAGCAGGCAGTTAGTTTTAATGACTTTATCTGTCTGAGTAGTCTGGGAAGCTTTAACTGATGTTCACCATATAAATATAATTTCATGCTTAATACAGAACTAAAGGAACATACCTGGGGAGAGTTACTCTTAAATGTCATTTGCATAAATTTACTCTTAATCAAGTAGGAATCTAATTTATGACACTATGCAACTTTGTATCCAGAGAGCAGAGACTTTAAACTAAACCTCACAATTCTTGTGCAAGATAATCACTAACCCATTCCGGAGAAAAAGGTGCTGCACAGAGATGGCAACGAAGAGGCTGTGACTCTCAGAGAACACATGTTTAGGCTGCAGTCAGTCTGGCAACAAAATTCTAATCTCTCACCCCATTCTTGAAGGTCAGAAGGATTGCCTTGCTCCAAGAGCAAGACAAACAGAGCAACTCTAAAACCCCATCCAAAGAGAAAAAGCAATAAAGATGTTTTTGGTGTTGTGGGGTGTTTGGTTTTGGGGTTTAAGTGCACTCTGCATTAGCCCTGGCTGTACTCCTGCAGACAAAAGCTACCTTATAGCTGGGGTTTGTTTTGTTGTTGGTTTTTTGTTTGGTTTTTTTTTTTTAATATAAAAAAAAGTTGCTTCCCAAAACAGGTTGATAAATATTACATGATCTGAGCATCTTGATTTCTATGTCAGACGTTCCATTCTCCTTTTCCATTCTTCAGATAACTGAATGACTAAAATAACAGGCAGGTCTAAAATTAAGAGATCTTAAATTGCCCTGATTTCCTTTGGATCCTGAAAAAGCAGAGGAAATTTCCCTCTTGCTTCAAGACAAAAGCCCTCAACAAACCTTGAATTCAGCACTGCAGGTTTCCATACATCTCAAACTCTTAAGTTTATGTTTGGTCCTTCAGATCTCACAGTGATTCCCCTCTCCAACAGAAGAGAAAAAGCTTTTTTAATTCAACATTATAAGATTACTGAAGTATTTCATCCTCCAAATAATTGTTTCTAATTTCTAGCCACAATTCTTGGATTGGAAATGTTAGATAGTGGGGGAGGTGGGGAGCACATGTATCAGTAGACAGAAGATGAACCATCTTAACCCTTTCCACCACCAGGAAAATTAACAGAAAAGCAGAGAAAGATGAAATATGCATTTATCATTTGGTTTCACATTTTCTTTGAACAGAGAAGCCTGAACTGCTGCAATTACAGACCCCTAACAGTTCAAACACCAATAAACCGTCATCTAAATAATTGCTTCCCTTTTGACCAACACAGAACAAAAATGTAAGTCTCTATGGTCTGTAATTTGCTGTGGATCACAACTCAAGTTGTGAGCAAGCCCTTCCACGCATGCTTGCCAACAGGCTGTCCTACCTGCTAAACCACATTTGAAGTGGAGAACTGAAGTGTTAATGCCTATTTTAATGAGGAAATTATCTGCAGAGATGACAGGAACTGCCCATTATATGTACTGTCCACTATCAGTCTCTGCTTTAAGTGCCAGCCCCAGAGAAAAAGTGTTCATCTTCAAAATAAAACCTCAAAATATGCTAATCTTATTTTCTCCTCTCACACTCAAATACAGCACAGATGGGCCCTTCCAGCATAGTTAAATTCAGTCCTGTGCAAAGCTGCTGGGGTCATGAACAGGTGACTCCACTCCTAATTTAAACCCCATGGAGAGAACAAGTTTTGACTAACAGGCTCTGGATGGGAAAGTTTAGACAATGCCAAGGTCTTTGTCCCATCTTTTCCTGACTGACACAATAGGGCCTTCATTAATTTAACTGCAGCTCCCCTGTATGCTGGCAGGAAACATTTCTTCAAAGAGCAATCTCACCCAGCAAGCTCCCTCAGATCTCAGCACTTCCCAGAGCTTAAAAACATACTATTTCAGAGATGAGACCATTCACAGAGACCAAATGTCACAAGCATTTGCAAAACAGGAGCTTCTGCACAAACGTTTTCAACTTCCAAGTTTCCACCTTAGATGACTCCACCTGGAATCTGCAGAACTCTTTTGCTGTGTAATTTCATCCTGTCATTGTCAAACCTAAGTCAGCTCCTTATTATTGCTTTCCAGAGCTCCCTTCTTCCTGCTCCAGAGCATCATCTGCACCACCACACACTTTTCCCTTCACAATGGCCATCCTGGTTGAGCCTTTTCACACTAGCTGCCTGAAGTCCTCAACTGGTTCCTTGACCATCACTTCAGCAGCCTTCTCAACATGGGCTTCTGCCCTTCTCTGATTTCCTTCCCCACATGTGGCTCTTCAATTGCCCAGCTATGTGTCCTACAACTCTTGCTCGGGCTGTCCGACTACCTCTCTTTTCAGCCATGTCAGGTACACCTTGGAAATCTCTCCTTCTCAAACAGTGGAAATTTGTGCTGAGCTCTCTTCACAGCAAGGAGAAACTGTTACCCTAATTATAGCAGTTAAGAGGCAAAGAACAAGGAAATTCTGTGAAGATGCCAAAGGTTACACTAAACACTTCTTTACACAAGTACTTCTCACTGCAGTTGTTTTGAAAGTTTTTGTGCTTTGCATAACTAAATTGGCCTTTCAAAGTTTAATCAATGTAGAGTTTTGTTTCCTTTTTAAAACTAAATGTAAAACTTAGCAGAAGTGTCCTGCTGTCATGCACATCTCTTTTGTACTCCAGCACAGACTAAGTATCCCACTCAGTACAGTCACAAGCAGCTGGTTTAAACTCAAGTGGCAAAAAATCAGACAGCAGAATAGCTTTTAAAAATAAAAATTCTGCTTGACACTTAAATAATAAATTACTACCACATTTAAACACAGAAAACCTTAAAGCCAAAGAAGAGTAGGCCCTTAATTCAACCTACAGAATTGTCTACATGATCCAATCTATCCCAGCAGCATTTCTACCAGAGAGTCTGTTAAACTTATTTTACAAGGTTTAAGAAACTAATCACATCCACCAGCCAAACTGCTCTTTCAGCAAAAGTAGCACGGTGCATCCCATCCAGGATAAAACTGTTTCCAAGGAGCCAAGTAGGGTCAGGCTGTGTTACAGGAGGACAAATGTTAATGAAATTCCAGGCAAGAGAACACAGGCAATATTTTCTGAAAATACATTAAGACTCCTGTTGAAAGATGACTAGTATTTTACAATTTGCTCAGTCTCTTGGGGTTACATTGGCCCAGAACACGGAAATTTCAACTACATTGTGTTTTATCAAGTATTTTCCTTTAATTTATCCTTTACTCTTTCCTACAGCCTTTTCACTTAAAGAATTACAGGCGTGTCCACATATGGAGCTATTCAGAAATAGTTATTCCTGACAAATCCTTTATGGAACCTTACTTTGGAATAAACTCACCTTAAACTATCTCAGACATTTCCAAAGCTGACTCTGGCAGAATACATTGCAAGCCAGGAAATCCATCAGGAAATACTTTTAAATTATTTATTTCTCACTTATACTCTTTAATCCAAATTAGCTTCCCCCATAGACACTTTGAGCTACAAATATTTCGAAATCAGCTGAATATCAGCGCTAGGATTGAAAAGAGATGACAACCATCAAGCTTCTACTCTATACTGCAAAGTAGCATGTCCTCTATGCCCTGAACTAAGCAGGTAACACAAAGCCATCTAGGAAGGCCAGCTGATGAAGAAGCAGTAACACATGCAGTTAACACGGAACACACAAGAGAAGATCAGCACGGGTGGCTGGTTAGGTATCTGACAGTTCTTAATTTGCTGTTTCAGCCTTTAATTGTATGATGAATTTGTTGGCAGTATTTGTGGAATCATGCCTCCATTCATCTTTATTTACCAGCAATTTGCAGCTGCAGCTCTAATTTGAGTTTCCATCCACTCTATTCTCCTTCTCCACTAGCACTTAATGGCAGCAGTCTCACCTTCACAACCATCTTACAACCACCGCTCAGCACGCTTCTACATAAGGATTTGGCAAAAATCCTGCAGCATCTGTAATGCAGACCTGACCTCACCTAGATTAATTTATGAATATTTCAAAATCCACTACTATTAATTCAAAAGACCACCTACGTTGCTGCTCCCCTTACCATTGCTCATCTTGCCAGGGTCGGCACATTCCCCTTCTCAATGCCTATAAACATCCAGATACACACAGCACAAGAGACTATCACAAACAAAATGACAGGCACTGATCAATGACAATAGCAAAAAAAAAGCTTAAGTACCATGGAAGAGGTCTCATCAAACTTCAACCCTGTCAGACTTTGGATACCACTTTGAATACTGTGGTCTGCCAGCCCATACTACACTGGTCAAGCAGAGATAGGGTGCGAAGCAGAGAATTTGGCTTTTTCTTTTAAAAGAGTTTTATTCATTTCTTGGTTCAGCTCTTAGAAAAGTTAAAAATTCAGAGCCATTAGCCCGAAGTCTAGACACAATAAGGGCTAAATCACCTCTTTTCTGCAGCAGATGATTGTTGATTTAGAAGCCGCTCTCCCTTGAGTGTCCAACTTGCCTGTTGAACTGAAAAGCCGCATCCTCCAACATACAGGTTTCGGAGTTTCAAATAGCTAAAATCTTAACTCCACCTCTGATGAGAGCCGTTCTTTCATCTCTGTTAGATTGGACTCCTGTAAGCTGATCTTCTAGGGCTTACAATGCTGCAAAGCCCTGACCAATTATCCTGCTGGAGATTCTTTCATATTACTCTGTGGATTTGTCTGACTCATGCTTCTGCCTTTTCCTCAGAACAGGCATCAATAGCAACTTTCTCCTCTGACCTAGCAAGTTACTCTCATGGAATTCATACCAACACACTTTTGGAGATTGCTCTTCTTCTATTAAACTGAAACTAGTTAACTGTTTCAAAAGATACTGCCAGAGCAGAGGGAAGAAGAAGGGGCTGATTCATGGACAGAGAGAGACAGGCAACACGACATTGTTTATCATGTCTAAAATGCCTTCCCCCCCTCCCGCCCCAAAGAAAAAAAAAAAGCCTAAAATAAGGTAAAACATGCACTTTCCTTCTTTATATGAATTAAAAGCACACTCAAAATGTCATTCTACAGAATCATGATTTGTAAACTGTAAACTTGCATTTGGGCTGGCATCTTCTAAGAAACAAGCTAGGACTAGTAGAGAAAGCTATCTGAATTCTCCACAAAGACAATTCCTGCATTAAGAAGCTTTTCTATTTCACACATCCCAACAGCAGATTAAAAAATTCCCAAGTTATTTACACTAAGGGTCAGATGCTAATCACAGATGAACCACACACTTTGCTCTTATCACAAAAGTATCTGAAGTGGCAACAAACTGGCATACACAAGTGAGCACAGATTTTCACCTTGAAATACCTGTCCTCACCTTGCCCCGCGGAGGCTGCAAGAGGTGACAATGTCACACCACCCACCTACTTATTTAAGCCAAGATGAGGCAGTGAAATTAATGTCCAACTGCATTTCCATGGTTTAGCTGTTGCTCTCTTGAGCATGTTTTCCCTGCTACTTGGTTTAGCTTATGTGAAGTCTGACAAGCCAGCCATTCTCATCCTCACCTCCCTAGTGAAGCGACAAACTTTTGGACATTTCAATTCAGATTCATTCAGCATCCCTCCTTTCTCAAATTTTGGAAGAAAGTGTGAGGCTATGCCAAAATCCTTCTTCCTGAGGACAGCCAAGCCTATCACCTTCAAAGGGAGCTAACCATTCAGAGCTGGCTCAGAAGAACACAGCAAAGGTTTTAATCTTTACCTACGAGTTTCATATTCCACCATAGCCTAGTAGGTAGCCTGAGTTTTAGCATTCTTGCTGCAAGACCAGAAACACCTTTCTAGATCTGTGAGCTTGTCCAGCATTTATACAACTCAAGGGACCACAGTGCAGAGCCCGTGAAGTAGGATGAAAACAAGTCAGATGAGGAACCTAAAGTTAAAATTGAACAGGACAAACAAATGCAGGCACAGTGTCACCAACATGACTAGGCAGCTTTCAGGATTTTAGTTACCCTCTGTGTCTGGTGCTATGGCATACTGTGTAGACACATCACTTAATTGCAAGAAACCTGGGATCTTGCAGCCCTGGGGATGCACTGCACCGTGTCAACACAACTCCAGCACTGTAATCCTAAAGTACTCTGGAAACTGACACCAGGACAAAAGCAGCTCAGTAACTTCAGCTGGTAGTTTACTTCCAGAGCACAGTTGTTGCCACCAGCTGCCTAAAGAAAGGACATCTACCTCCCATCCTGGTCCTCAGTCTTCCCCCACACTTTATCTCACAAGTGAGCTCAAAGTCAGGTAGCTTGCCTTCTTACAAAAATAGCCAATCAAAAACAAAATAAAAGGTCAGAAAGATGGTATTTATAAGCAGCAGCCCACAACTTTCACTAAATATCTTGCAAAGCTCAGATCGTAACCATAACAATATCTAAATATTAGATGGAAAAGGTTGCTGTCAGCTAGCTTCTCTAGAATGTGATCCAAATGACTTTATTCTCACCTCCACGGAAAAGCCAGCAGGATGTAAAATTAACTGTGCTGAATCCAACCACTTTGGCACTCATAAAGGAAACTTCATTGGTCAAACTGGGACAGTCTTAAACTTGACCCATAAAACCCTGTTTGCAGGAGGCTGGTGGGGGAGGCCCAAAGGGGGATTTCTCTTTATCAAAGTTTATTTTAATTAATAGTATACACTGACATATTAAGCTGACATAACAAAATCTGTACAAATCAATCTGGAGCTGCAAGATGCGCTCGGTTACTATTTAAAATGGGCACTAGGAGGTTAAAAATATTGTTCCTTCTCAGAGTGAGTTACACCGCCTTAGAATATTAAAAGTAAAATTTTAGAACATCTGGTTTTCCTTTCCACTCCCTATGATATCATGTTTTCCAAGCACACTTGGCAGCTCACTCTAAAGATACAGGCAGACTAAACATACAGGGCAATGTCGAGTCAAGACGAAAAATTCCAAAGCCCTGGATACAGTAAGCATGTTTCCCATCTCCAAATTTCATGGTTACACAAGTGGTATAATAAGGGTTTTACCCTCCTTGATAACTCATGTATTCTTCAACCTTCAGTCTTCCTTGATGAGATGATATACCATACATCTGCCCTCTAGAGTTTTGGCTGTGTCTTTGTAAGTCATTTTTCATATATTATGGGATACTCAGAGTCCCTATACAGCAAGATTCAGTTATAGGAAAAAATAATTATGTTTAACAGGGTCAGATTTTGTGTGTACTTTTCTTTATCTCACCCAGGAGATGAGATTAGCCTTCTGTACTCCTCTTGCCTAAAAGGGAAAAAAAAAAAGCTACAGCCACAGCCTTTTTACTGCTTGGTTTTGTGCCTCCTAGCTTAGAACTGGGAAATTGGACCAAACCAGTTTCAGGGGACTGTTTCCCATGAATTTACATAGGCTGTAAACAATACAGAAGAGCGGCTGTTATAAAAACTAAGAGCTTCCATTTAACTGGTTCCTCCCATATATTTTAACATTTCTTGATGCAACACTTGCATTTTTTCCTCCTTACCTATTTTATTGTTTTTAATGGGTCACATGCAAAACACAAATTGGTCAGCATTAATATACCTTTAAGCTTAGCACATACTCACATTTTATTGATGCACAAGAAGGTAGGTGACTCATTTATGCTCACCAGTGAAGGAGCAGCAAACCTAGAAATCTAACACTAGTTTCTTGCTCACATCTTAATTTCTCAGTTTTGTAAAAAGACAGCTTGTAAATGCAAAGACATGCCTTGGGAATCCTAACATGACAATCTTTGGCTTATTATTTCACATTTAAAAGCAATTTATATCATGGTAATTATTCAAGTGTACAAAGGAGGAAAAGTATTAAAAAAAATACTAACAAAATAATAGTCCCAGTGGTTATGCCCTGATTAAAACCTAATGACTAATCTATAAAACTATAATTACAACTTTCACCTTGATGCAATTTGGAATAGTTTAAAGATCTCTATTGATCAGCTAAGACTTTATATAAAACAAATGTGAAAAGATCTGGCTTTGTGCTATTTTTATTACAGGTTTTTTGTAGCAAATCTCTAAATCCCTACCTCAATTATTTTATAGCTTAGTTCTCCCATCCCATCAAGAGGAGAAGAAAAGCTAGCAAAAAGCAGAATCTTATTAGCTGAAAGACAGCTGTTACAACATCACAGTTTTCATACCATAAAGTCAGATTGCCATTTCAGTGGCTAACACTATATATTTCTATGGCCTTAGAGTAGCAAGAACCAAGCATGTGAGCCAGCCCTGAGCAACTCATTTAACTATGCTGTATCTCCGTTTGTCAGCCTGAAAATGAAAGCAGCAAGTGCCTGAGTTGTAAGAGTCACAAGACTGCATACCACCTTCAAAAATACAGGTAACAGGTTTCATCATCATGCAACGAGTCATCTGTAGTCCGTTGATCTTTGGCTGCTGATGGTTAAATTACCTGGTTATAGTCTTCTCACAGAATCCTCACAGGCAGAGGAAGTATACTACAAATAACCCACTCGCGAAAGATTATACTTCTTTTTCCAATAGATTTTATTGCAGAGCACTGCCACCTCTTCATGAGCCCACTCATCATTTTGCTTGATTCTGAAACAGCCCTTGAGAAGCTTAAAACACCTCTTGGATCTGCTCTTCCATAAGACACCAAGCAAACAAGGAATTTTAGGGCTATGCATTGCCATAGTGGTGAAGAACCTCTTGCTGATTTCTAACAGCCTTTACAGAATTTCCATGGAAATAAGTTCTGTGCATTGCCTTAAGTTAGAAGTCATAACCTGACAGCACAGGCTCTAATTAAGATCAAAAAGAATCCACCTGAGGCAGCAACACAAACATAACCCACCCAGCCCTAAATCTATCACCTGCTATCTACTCCTGCCCGTAACCACTATAGCTATCAGAGAGACCATGCAAAAATCTGCCACTAAAACATGCAGGTGTCTCTCCCAAAGGAAAGAGCTTCATTATGTTACCCATGACACTTTCCACTGAGACAGGCTTTGGCAGAAAGCATTACACATTCATGTAAGTGAACTTACACCGCTGCCACTTGCCCTATTCTGTCACATCACTTTTTACATCCACTAGAAGAGTCTGCTTATAAATACAAGAAAGTCTTTTCATCAATATAACAAACTATACTGTGGTAAACAGTGTTGGCTGAATGTGAATGCATGGCAGGAAGAGGAGGGAGACAAATATTAATTAGTTAATACTGGTGCTTACACACCAAGGTCCTTGGGTTTCAGATGATGGCACCTACCTACTTTACAGATAACATCGTCTTATGGCTGCTTTTAAAATAAAAATCCTTTCCATGAGTACCCCACCTGAAGCTGAAAGGCTGTAAAAGCTGTTTTTGAATGTTAACAGTGACACACAACCACTACAATGTGAAGGTGTACTCATGTTTCGGAACAATGCACACTTTCACTATCTACTGACTTAGCAAGCTCAGACAATAGGCCTACTAAGAATTGTTACTAACTCAGGAACTCACTTTGAAAGAATTCTGACAGGAGTCAACATTTCATTAAAAAATAATATTTCTGTAAGAACTGTCACAAGTACAAAGATGGTCAACACTCCAAAAACTAAGATATGACACCAAAACCAAGTCTCTCCTCCCACAGACACACAATATATGAACTTTATTCTTACCACTTCCCCAAGGGAGGCAGCCACCATGTGTGTTGCTGGAGTCAAGTAAGCTGTAGAGCCATGGTGAAGCACAGATTTCACATTCTCATAGGTGATAAAAAATGCAGCAGCTGAAATTCAAGAACACATGCAGTCATTTAACTGTTCCTCCGTCACAGAACAAGCACAAACATTTAGAGGTGGATTTTGTCACCTATTATTCTAGAGGTGTCATTGAAACCAGGGTATTTTTACCCCCAAACAGTACAACAGTATCAACACCATCTGTCAGATAATTCCTTCAGAAGTTCATGCTCCTGGCTATCACTGCCAAGCCTGACATTAATATCAAAGGTGCCAGGACTTAAGGCCATATTCAGTACTGAGATAAGGAAAGATGTGTTAATTAGCCACGAACATCCAGTAGGTTTTGAAAAAATGGTATCTTCCATATTCATAGATAGGAAGGGTAGAGAGGAGGTTGTTTGGTTGGACTGGATGGATGGTCTTTATTTTTTTGAAAAAAAAAAGAAAAAAAAAAAACACAACACACGCAAACTAAAACCCCAAACCAAATACAAATCAGTTGACTAACTAAAAAAAAAAAAATCATCAAGGTACTTGATATAAGTCTGCTACCCTGCAATGTTCAAAACACTTTCAGTAGTAGTTACTAATAAAAAGTTCTTCCTAGCTATGGTCAGTTTAATATCTTGCACTTCAACTCCAGAAAAAAATTCTTCCAAGCTGCTGAAGGGCTCATAAAAGTGCTGTCCAGTAAACAAGAAACATACAAAACTAAACTGAGCACAGCAACATAAGCTGTGTTTATTCACTGCAACAGTCAACTACAAAGGCATTTGCACCTTAAGGGTTACCCCTTCTCCGAAAGATAATTTCTGTTCTCAGTCATATGCTGGAAAGATAAAACCACAGTTCAGATTTTGAAGATGTAAATCCTGAAAAAACTGACATGTCTTGCAGGGGAACAGATTTTAATTGTAAAGAAGGGGTACATGAATTGCTTTCTGGTAATCAAAAGATGCTTATCAGCTCAAAAGGAGATAACAGAGCAGACAAGATAAAGAACTGCATTTCTTTTATATCATCTTATGAAGGACATCAAACACCTGAAGGTGTCAGTGGATTTGTCAGCAAAGTTCTCCTAACACTTACTACTGACAGCATAGCTTGCTACTTTTTTATCCTTCCCTACAAAGACAAAATGGACAAAGGCATTAGGAATTTTAGATGCCTTTTCTCTGCAGAGACTACAAGCATTTACTTTTTTAAAGTTTCAGTTTCAAAAGTAGTCCTGATGTCTTCTCATTTTAAGTATTGTAGTTGTTTCCAGGGAGAAAAAGAGGGGCATACCATCCCCAAGGCAATTAGCTCAAAGACCTCCAGTGCTCAAGCACTTTGAATTTTGATTCATTTCCAATGCTGTGAAAGAATGGGTCACGGAGTGGGTCATGACAGAAGTGTCCAGGGCAAGCAAGACTCAAGCCCTGTTTGGCACCTGAAAGTGCTTTAGGGTGCCCCTATAAGTAAGGACAGGCTCACAAGATGTATGTATTCAGGAACACTTCCAAGGAGTAAGGGTTACTTTTCAGAGTAAACATGCAGCAGCCTTCATTCCAGGCTTGCTCAAAGAGTTTGTTCAATACTGTACAATTCTAGAACCTGCTCTTCACATCTGGACATGGACTCTCAGAATCCAAACAGTCACCTGCAGGAGAGGAAGCCAGGGACATGAACGCCCTATACTACATAAGTTCCCACTTTTAAGACAAAGCACAATCCAAAGAAAATTTACCATTTGGAAAGGATCCTATAGCAGTGGAAGGAACACCAGCATAGATGCCACGAAAGCCACCAGCCTTCTTAAATCCTTGAGGACTCTGCAGTCTTGTTTTTACAGTATCCAGAGGAAAAAGAATCAAGTCAACACAGACGCCAGCAACTCCACCAGCCTTCAAGACAAAACCATGCAGTAAAGTGCATTAATATTAATAGAGGTGAAGCTGTGGCACTTATGCAAGTAACCAAAGCATTCCTAAACCAAAGCACTGCTGACTGTATCCCTTCTGAGGCCAGATTAAAAACTGACGGTCCTACACAGACCTCAATAGCTTCTACAGCAATAACAAAGACGCTTCAACAAAAGAGAGAAAGTAATAGATATTACAATTTTTTAACCATTTTTAAGGTATTTTCAAAACAATCTCAGTGTTTTGAATAGTACAAGCAAAGCAATGCAACTCTTACCCACTACACATAAAAGCAAGACAGTGAATGCCACTTATCAAAATGACAGCCCAGAATGACCAACACCTCTAGGAAGTTGTGTGGTAAGATCAGGGGAAGACAGACGCAATTCTGCTTCCCCTGTAAGCATCTCTAGAGAGCACATTCACATTTTCCTGGCAAACTTCTTCATTTAAAGTGTTACCCCCCAATTTCATTTGTTGAACAAAGCCCAAAGTAAAACTACTTTGTTTTCTTCTTCTGACAAAATCCTATAGGAAAAAAACAATCACATTAAACAAAGGTGTTTTTAAAGCCATAAAGAAAATGGGAAGGTTTAGTTAAAATAGTTTCAACTAAAGCTTCATCTTTTTCCAGTGTCTGTGTTTCCAGATTACTTTATTTTAAGAAAATGTTTCCCCAGGACATGGCTGATCTGTAGAAAAGAATCATTTGTCAAAAACAGGAGGAAGAGACTGAAATAAATAGAAAAACTAATTTAAAAAAAAAACTAATAGTAAGCATTAATCCATTATGAGACATTATTTAGATGCACTGTTATTCAGAACAGAAAACATAGTTTGAACTTTAACTCACACAGAACACCACACAAGAAACAGCTGCACAGATTTTTAACTCTGCCTAAAAACAAATCATGTGCATTACTCTGAATTTTTTTTCAGGCTAACAGCGGTGTTCACTTTCTACTACTAAAGTTTTAATCAATAAGTTAATTATTCTTTTAATCTATTTGGCTATTTTGCATGCATTGATTTTTCTTCACTCTTTTTCATCAAAATCCTTATCTGCTCAAAATAACATTGATCAGATTTAATCAGATTTAATCTAGCCATCTGTTAAAACATGAATCAAAAGTTACTAATTGCTTCTTTAGTTTTCGAAGTTCTGTATCTTAAGTGTCATTTAAATTCATGAAGCAGCTAATAGAGCACCTGCCAGAGGGCAACAACACCTGCATGCTTACGCCATCTGCAGCGAAACAGTAATGATTTTTAGATAATAAGACAACTGAAATGCATCTTCTCCCCCAATCTTTCAGTGACAGTAGAATAATCAGAACCTGAACAGCTGAAAAACCTTTACCAGGAGTTGGACATACCCATTAAACTCAACTCCAGCAAAATGATTAAATAAAACCAGAACCTAACCCAAAGGCACTCAACCACAATCCTGTGGATGGCAGCTGAGTGCCCCTGGGGCACCCTGGGCCGGGAGCTGAACTCTCCTCACGCCAGCCCGGGCCAGCATGTCCAGGCTTTTCCACACAGAACCAAGAGCAAGCACTGAGTATTTCCGAGCAGACCCCGGCTATGGAGGCTGGGGCTCTTCCCACTCACACGCAGCACTGCTGAGAGCACACGCTGTAAAGGAGCTTTAGGGGGGAAAA
>NW_010098379.1:0-3124 GCF_000699245.1 Pterocles gutturalis
CCTCGCCGCTGAGGAAAGCCTTCTGCCTGTGTGCTGTGGGGGTCAAGGCACCAGGCCCTTGCTATGGAGACACAGGGAGGCGTGCGGCGGCGCCTTGGCGGGGGGGGGCTGTGTCTGGGCCCCGCGAAAAAAAGGGGCTGCTAGGCCTGCTGGCTCAGTCCGTGCCCCTGAAATCGTGGAGCCCGACTCGGGTACAGTGTTCACCTAGGAGTGGCATCCAGGCCGAAGGCAGCCCAAGTTGTGGAGCCCAGTGGGTTTAGGCGGGCTGGGTATGCTGTAGCAGTGCTGTACAGTTCGTGCTCTGCAGGACTTCCAAGGCACGTGTATCTGAATATCACTTTTTAAATATGAACATATTTTAGTGAAGTTAGTTCTGTTAGTGAAGTCTACATGAAAATTCTAACGACAGCTTATGATCAATCTGCAGAACTTCGAAGTTGCAAAGTGAGGAATACTTTAAAGGGGTTTGCTACTAGAAATGGATCACACAGGCATCATAAGTGCTGTATGTTGTGTTTAAATTGTTTAAATTTTCAGCACCTTTGTAGTAAAGATGCAGTACGTGTTTGGTTGATGTGTTCTGTATGGCTCATGACAGTCCTTGAAACCAGCAGATTTTTGCCAAGTGATAGCTAACCAATTGTAAGTAATGAGTTCTCAGAACTGTTACACATTCATAGGTTTTTTTTGTTGTTGTTGTTTTGAGAATTGTAGAGTCCAAGCTTAGTCCAAGGTTCAAAGCTGATTTCAAAGCTCCCTTTAATGAGTCAAAGAACTGTGTCAAGCCTTAAAGCTTCAGAAGTGTGTTTGGCTGCTGCTGAGAGCAGTCTTGTGTGATGTGTACTTGGAAATACAACTGTTTATGTTCAGTCAAGGTGAGATTTTGGTGTAGCAGATGTGATTTGAATAAGTGTCAGCTTCTGTCATTCTTTAATGAAATACATATTTAGGCTTTTCAGAAATTTCTAGTACATTAATTCTAATTTTCTGCGAAGTATGTTAAAAATGAATACCTTCCAATTGATAACTGATGCAGTGTGTAACATTAAGCATTTTTATGTCTATTCCCTATGTCTAGGAACAGGGTCTAATTTAAAAATAACTCAGAAGCTTATAAACAAATAGAAATATTTTTCTAAGAAAAAAAATGTATTAAGGGCTGTATCTGCATATATTTAAAGGTCGGGTCTTCCTGAGGTTGGTAACTTTCTAGCTCAGGGAACAGTCATAAGAATGGGTGTTCTGGAATTTGTTTGATAAGCAGAAGCATGCATATACCTTCTGTGAATTTTAGCTGTGAAATTGGTTTGACCAAGAAATTGTGTTAAAAGTAGCTAATTAACAGAAGAATCAAAAATGAGGATCACTGTAATAGACAATGGCAAATAGGTAATTTCTGAGTTAATGTGATAAGTTAATAAAGCAAAAAGAGCCATAAAATACTGACAGAAACTAGAAAACGTAATTAAGGGACTTGAGAGAGAGAGAGAGAGAATGGGAGAAATAACCAATAAAAAGACAGTTTAAGTTATCAATGGGAATAAACATGATGTCCATTTGAAGATTCAGGTGGCCTTGTATTAAGTCTTATCTTTATGGTCTAGGTAATGATTTAAAGGGTGAGTTTTGCATAGTTAGTAAGATTTGATATGATCATGTTGTAACTTTATATTGTATGTATTCTGGACAAATTTTTCTTTATCATTCTTTTGGCCTGCTTTTGAACTCCTCTTTTCCATAACTGGCAAGCAAACCCAACAAACCGAGTTTCAGAATATTGTAGACTTTTCACTGAAATACGGTCTTTTAATAAGATGCGCTACCTCTATTCCATAACTAAAGCAAAGTGATAAATACATCAGAATTAAGGGTTTGTGCTTCTCCAGTCCTGAGTGTTCTTTGAAATTGCATCAGAGAGACCTAGGGTTTCTTTCCAAAGCATTGGGAACCTCTCTTTCCTATCAAAATGTCATTCTTTAAAAATGTCACCCTTTTTTATTGGATCATCTCTGTGTTTTTGCCTTCTCTGTGATGGTCCAACCAGATAATCTATCTCCTGGTCATACTAACTGAGCACAGTGCAAATTGTTCTGTGTCTGGCAATCTTCTTTAGCCAAGTCAGTTCATTTGCGTCGTTCAATTACTACCTCTAACCATCTGTTCAGACAACCTAAGAATGTAGATGTCCTTGCCACATCCTCATACAAACAGTAAAAAATAATAAGATATGTTGATGAGACAGTTTATGAAATAAGTGCAGAAGTGATACAGTAGGAGGTTCCCCAAATTGCCAAACTCTTTTTCATGCATAATTTATTTTAAAATTTAACAACTCCAAAAATTAAGGAGTATTATCAGAGTACATTCAATAATTACCTGGTTTTGAAAACAAACAAAAAATACCCCCAAACCCACACAGCATTTCACAAATTGCTATATGATTTGATATTTTGACAAGAGTCTTATTTATTCTGGCTTTACATGCATGGAACATAACTAACTGATGGAATTATAACTAGCAGCTATGTAAGATCAGAATCAGATGCTATTTACATAGCAATGCAAACTAGTATTAAAAAGATCTGAAGAAAAAAATAACATACTTGTAGTATGGATATGTAGTATTTCTGGTAATATCCTGGTTATTAAGAACTCAAGGTAAGCAATTAAAACAATTGTGTTTGTTGTGGCTTGACTTAGGTAGCAGTAACGAACATCACACAGCCACTCGGTCACCCTTCCCTCTCCCAGGAATGGGGGAGAGAATTAAAGGGGTGAAGGGAAAAAAGAGATTAATGGGTTGAGATAAGAACAAATTAATAACTAAACTACAGTAAATTTGAAAATTATAATAATGATGATAGTAATAGATACAAATGAGTGATACATAGTAAACTGCTCACCACCCAAGGACCAAGTCTCAGTGCGTTCCCAGCTAACAATCATGGAGCAGGGAGAGTCCCAAAACTGCAATCCCATAAAAGACCCAGAGCATCCGAGACCAAGAGCTGACTGAAAGGGCAAGACAACCCCGAGAGGGGGGTGACCCGGAGAGAGAGACAACTTCTGGACAGAGCCTCACCTATATATTGGGTATGATGTACATGATATGGAATATACCATT
>NW_010098380.1:0-3912 GCF_000699245.1 Pterocles gutturalis
TAGAAGGAAAAGAAAAAAGAGAGAGATCTTTGCAGACACTCTATGAATCTCTGCTTGGCAGCTGAGAACAATGAGAAAAGCAAGCAATTACCTCGAATCCTTCCCCTTATCCAGACATAGGAAATATATTCCTGCCTGAGCCTTTTTTCTCATCTCTCTCTCCCTCCCTCCCTTGCCCTCCCTCTCTCCCTCTCTCTTTTCCCCTTGTATATCTAATTTAATTCTTCGAGGAAGGCAAGGCAGATGTAACAAAGAAAGGAGGGTCTGTGCTGATGGGCCACTTCCTACCGCAGGACGAAGTCTTCCTTCACGGCAAACGTCCTTTTCCATGCTGTGCCCTGGCAGGCTGCTGCAGCAGCATCCGTGAAAAATGAGCAGAAAGGTATTTTATAGCTCCAACTCTTTTACAAATTCCTCCCAAATCAAGTGGTGTGAATACTAAATCACGCTGTCCAGGCACAGGAAGCCGACATGTTCTTTACCTTCAGAAATCCATCCCAGAGGGGCAAACAGAGCCCTTTCTCCAGATTTCCCTCAACTGCTGTGCGCAGTGGCCTCTTTGCCGGTGGCTTCTGTATTCTCTTGGAACTCCTATAGGATTTAAATTCCCATTCCTGAATCTCTTTTACCCCCTTTTTCCAAAGCAGCATTTGTAAACATTTCCTTAGGTTGCCGAGCCTGTGACAGGGATGTCCCTGGGTGGTTCCCCTCTGGTGTCACTGCCTTGGCCCATGGACTCACCCACAGGCACCAGCGCCCGGGTACCCTGCTCCGTGCTGCGTGGGTGTCGTGGTGATAAACATGTAGGATATGCCTCCCCTCTCTGTGCCATGAGAACAATGGTTTGCATAAAGATATTTTGGCCTTTTAATTACTGATAAACCTTTAGCTAGCAGATTTATTTCCAAGGGAATAAATAATGCAGGCGTGCTTACTGCTGGTGGGACTGCTGCTCTCGGTCAACCCCGGTACGTGCCCAAGCACCTGATTGTGCAGAGCTACTCTGGGTTTGCAAGGTGCTGGTGTTATTTGTGAATAGTGTCCAGAAACGGGCTCGGCGCTGATGGGCTTGGTGTCTGGCACGCCGGAGCTGTGGGCGTCTTGCTCAGCGGGGTGCCCCCACGGGACCTGTCCCCAGGCGCTGTGCGTGCCCCCTCTGCTCCGCAGGACTTTTTTGGGTGTCCCAGGTGGCACTGCCACATGCGAGACCCCCAAAGCCGTCGCTGATATTTGAAAGCTCAGCCCTGTGGCAGCGTGTCCTGCACACAGCCCTCTCCGGCTGGCAGCACAGCCCCCTCAGGGGTACCAGGCGGCAGCTGTGTCCCCGACAGCTGAAATATTTGCAGAACCCCGAGAGAGGAGAGTCTGCCCTTTGCACAGAACCACGGGCATGAGCCCCCTGGTCGGCTGCCTCCCCCTTCCCACCCTGGCACTTGGCATCATGCTTTCAGGGGAACATCCATACTTTTTTTTGTTTGACCCGTGCTCTCTTACACAGACCTTTTCCTTCCACTGTTTGCAATCACCCTAACACCTGCGTGCTGTGATTTAAAAGTTGACAAATCGTCTGTTTCCATTGCCTTTGCTTTTAGAAGAAAACTGAAACCACAGTTAGATTTTTAATAATTTAAGACAAAAATGCCGTTGCTTAAGAATGTTCCCTGGCTATATTTTTATAGTCGGGGGATAGAAAGGAACATTACAGGAAATTTAAAGGAGGCTTTTGGTATTAAATCTTCACCTCTTCCAGAAGATAACGCAATTCCGTAAATCTGTGCGAGACCTTTGTTTAACCCACCCCCCGCTATCGCAGGCGAGGTTTTATAGGCGCCTGTCTCGCTGCCGCTCACAGGCTGTGTTTTACATAATACCCTTCAGCATCACTGATATTAACCTTGATGGCATTATTATTGCTATTTACAGTTCATATGCTGGTAATGGTAAACCTGAATGGGATTAATAAAATAAATTAAGTGATGGAAATATTAATGCTATTAACAATCAGTAACAATAGTTGACAGCGTAAGAAAAGGAATAACCTGCCATTAACCAAGCAGGGTAGAGTCTCTCCAGCATATGCATAAAGGTATCTGACACTTCATTTTGATAAACCCGAGATTAATTTTCTTTCAAGCATCAACTTTTCCAGGGCCTTCACGCTTCTCTGTTTCAAAACTGAGCTCTCGGCACATTTCCCACCTCACCCTTCCGGTGACCGAGAGCCCAGTCTGCTGCAGGACAGGCTCTGGGCAGGAGCTCTGCCGTGAGGACAGACCCCACGGGCTCCGGCCGATGCTGCTGAACTTTGCCTGGTTTTGGTCCTACAGGGATCCTGGGCTTCTGGAAGCTGCTGCAACACATTCCCTGTGCCCTGAGCTTGCTTTTCCAGCAAAAGAAGGACACCCTGCTTCTGGGTGTGAATTTACAGCTGGAGGACTGACTAGTGATGCACAACTGTTTATTTCTGAATGTGCAATTTACATTTTTAAGAGTAAGGTGCATCCAGCTAGAGGGTTAACGGGCTCTGGTGCAGAAGCAGTCGCTGTTGAACGTCATTCCGGGTTGATCTGATTGTGCATGGGGGGAACTGCCAGGGACCTCTCCCGTCCGTCCCTGTCACCACGATACTGGCTTTGGGATGGGAGAAGTTGGCTTTCTCAGGGACTGCGAGAGGAGCGGTTGCTTCTGGGCTTTTTAGGTGTGGTGGCTGTGATTTCGCCAAAGCCCTTGAGAATAGAAATAAGAGTCTGTCTTCCTTTTCCTTTCATTCCTCTCGGGAAGTTTTTCCTAAGGCAGAGCCCAGGTTTATCAGATGTGACCACATTTCAGCTGGTTTCTGGACTGATGCACCTCGTACATTGCTGCTCACGGGTCAGGCGCCGAGGCTGCTGCGGGACTTATTTAAGTACACTGGAAAATTCCCCACCTAATAAGGTGGGCAAAGGTTGGTAAGAAAAAAGCGTCGCTAATTTTTTTCCCCTTACAAATGCGTCTTGCCAATCCTTTACAGCTGGCTAAAAGCTAGGATTACTTGCACTAAGAAAGAAAGTGAGACCATAAATAAACCAGTGCAGGACACCTGGAAAGAATAAAGTGCCCTTCTCAACCTTGCTGGGGAGGAGGAAGCAGTGTCTGCCGGGCTGGTGCATGGGAGCGGTGTGGGAAAGGGAGCCCGGGCTCAGAGCTGGACCAGCGAGGAGATGCTCGCAATTATTTTCTTTCATAACGATTTGTCCACTGAAACACGGCTGTTTAATGTTATTGAGAATAGTATTTTGCTGAAGCCCAGAATGCAGAGTGCTTGCTGCTATTCCAAGAGCACTGTCTTTAGTCAGAACAGAGCCTGAAACCCGTTTCTCAATATAACCCCAAATTTCAGCCCCCTCAACCGCTTCAGCAGAAACCGCATCAGCTCCAGGAGCCGCTCTGGGATGGGGGTTCCCGGGAGCCCTCCGATGAGCGGTGTGGTGTGGTGGTGTGGCAGTCTGTTAGAGCACACACTGCTCCACTCTTTTCTTCCACATTTCGGATTATCTCCTGTCCAAATTTCAAATGAGTGGGATTTTGGCTATGCTGAGAAAAAAAAACCTCTTTTAGTGACTCATGCTCTGTGTGCTTTTTGGTGGGGAAAAAAAGGTTGAACCACCTGAAATACCCCTTAGACAACTTCCTCGGTAGAAATTGGCTTCCCCTCAGCTCTCAAAACCCTGTTTTGGAAGTGGCTGAAGAGGAATGGTGGACTTTGATCTAGGGACATGAAATATCGCCACAAAAGCCCTTTGTTTTATGAACAGACCTTATCTCTGATGCACTCCCTGCCACTCTCAGAACCTGATACTCTTTCCGGAGCGCATCAGAGCTGTCCATTCATTCTCGACACAGGCAGCAGATAAATAAGTACACACGCTCTTC
>NW_010098380.1:3943-29862 GCF_000699245.1 Pterocles gutturalis
GTGTAACCCGCGTGGTGAGCCCCGACCCAGCCTCTGCAGGCTCCCTGCGCCAGCGATGCCCTTCGCCCCATGCCCCCAGTCGTTCGCCGCGGCAGGAGGTGATAACCGCGTGCCTGGGTGCGGGTTTCCTTCGTCTGCGAGTTAGAGAGCGAGCCTCTGGCATCTGCTACGTTAAATACATATTCCTCACTAAGGTGTATTTAATATTCTGCACATTTTCTCTGTTTTTGCCACTACACTGTTGACTCCCGAGGTATCTCCTCTGATTCATTTTCTTCCATCTGCTGCTGTCGGATTCCCGCTCCGACGCCAGCGCCGGGGTTGGTGCTGCCACTCGGTGCCCGGTGGGGTGGCAGGATCCCAGGCGCTGGTTGCAGAGGCCAAGGGGAAAGGTTGCTCTTACTCATCCCAAGTGAAGCCACTGCAGGCAGAAAGCAAATTCAGCAAAAATAGAAACCGATAAATGATTGTGTTTTGGAAATAACGTGCCTGTACGTAGCTGGTCTATTTTAATACCGATTTAACACCAAACGTTAACGTGAGCGCACTTCCAGAGAGAGGCAATTCCTCTGGTCCTGGATTTGCAGAGTACTCTTGAGATATTAAGAAAATTTCACTTTTTTAAATTGATACAGCCTTAAGCTGTTACTTAGCTCCCATTAGCATTTGAACCAGTATGATGGTTTATTTGAGGAATAATACTATTTTCTGTTTAGTTTGTTCTAGGTGAACTTAAAATGGCTGCACTGTGCTGTAAGATGGAGCCTCGCTTTGTACAGCTAGAAATGGAATTAGCAAACATAAATTGTATTCAAAATAGCGGTTCCTGTTTTATCTCATTGCACTTTGCCTTCCTCCCGGTACTCCTCTCCTTCCCTCATCAGCTGTCCCAGCCCCTTTCAAGAGCGTAGCAAATAGTCATTACAGTGGAGATTTTTTTATCCACTGGTTCAACTTGCATATTTCTGCGTCTCTTGCAGCAAGGCTGGAAGGCTGCTAGTTAAAGTTACAGCACGCCCTTGGTTTTGCTGCACGCTTTTACTCGGAAGACTGATAAAATTGCCGAGGAGAATTCATGCTGGGGTCCGGCCTGGCATAAGATGTGTAAGCTTGGGATTAGGTTTTTTTAATGTTACAAAAATTTTTCAAAATACAATTGACTTTACTATTTTTAACTTTACATCATTCTGGCTGTGCACGTTTCTAAGCACCTTCAATTCCCATTTATTTTAGCGCTCACCATCTTCTAAGAGCAATTCACCATCTGAAAGGTTTGGATCCAAAAGGGGTTTGTAAGAATAACGCCAGACCCGGGGGGGTGGGGGCAAACGATCAAAGAGAGGGGGTTAATATTGCCGCCTGAGCCTGCTTCGAGCTCGTGTTTTCTAAGCGTGGCTTTTTTGGACTTTTTCTCCCTTTACACTGACTCGAAGTCAGCCCTTTGGCAAGTCACTTAACCCTGAATCTGTTTTTTCATCTGTAACCAGTAACACCGTGGTGATAAGGATTCTGTAAGTACTAATTATTATTCTTCTTCATCATTTTACTCCAAGCTGGGCTGGCGTTGAGTGTAATTGTGTTTATTAGAGAATAATACTGGAAACAGCCATTTATAAATCTCAGCAAATCTGTAGAAACATTTACTCTCAAAGTTTCATGAAGCTTTTTCTGATTTCCATCCATATCGTGGTTACCATTTCTAATTAAGCTATCATACATGCGGCATACATTATGTAATTCTACTACACACAGAAGGAGCAACTTAGAAATTACAAGACAAGGACACATACACAACAAAAACTTAATTAAAAATGTGAAAGCTATAAGAGGCAGAACAACAAATTTCAGGAAATTAATAGTCTAGATTAAAAATTATTCAGTACCTTAACTCTAATGGGATACCATTTTCATATCCAGCTTTCCACGTCAATATTGGATGGTTAAATCCTGAAATGTGAATTTCCATGCTTTTGTGACTTTGACTCACAATCTTAACGTCCTTTTAATGTACTTTTTGTTGTGTAAATCTGTGTAAGTACCATCAGTCATCAAACTTGACATCTGACGGCGTGATGTAGACCCAGCCTGCATGTATTAGGGCTTTTTGTGTTTGTGCAGTGGAACCTACTTACACAAATTCCACTGAAGGCATAAACCTGCTAAAGGAATACATTTTCTTTACACTGAAACAATAGACCTGCATCAAAGGAATATCCAGGGAAAGAATAAGTAATTTCAAAAGATAAATTTCTCTTCTTCAAAAAGGCAAAATGTACTAAGGGTCTGACCCACTGAAAAAACAAATCTGTTGACTTGTCAGGACAGTGGCAAACCCAATTAGAATATAGATGATAATTTAAAAATTATCAAACAAGAATCCAGCCAACACCTTGCGCTTTTAATGTGCTGCTACGGTTTGAGGTGATTTAAAAAATTTAAGGAAAATGTGAATGAGAACTTTCCCAGCATCCTTAATGCAATTCCATTATTCCCACCCCCTGAACTTCAGTGCATGGCTAAAGCTGGACTTACTCACTCAATTATACAAAGCAAGCAGCCACAAATTATTTTTTGAGATGCATTCAAGCTAAAAAAATGTATTGCCTATGTCCAGAAAGAAAGGGTAATGGGATAAGAATAGAGAAAGGGTTTGAGGAAAGTGGGGCCACCTCAGCCAGCTGTGGGCAGATGTTTTTGCCTGAGCTGGGTCTGGCTGCCTGGCTGGGGGCTGCAGATGAGCCTCGCAGCTCGGGTGGCGATCCCCGTGCCACTGCCAGGGTACAGGTGTCTTCCAGCCACTTAACTGAGAGGATGGGGCTGGGAGACTGTTCCCTAAAACCTCCGTCCCACAGCAGCCACCCACAGCCTTTCGCTCCTCCCAGCCCCGGGGAAAGAGCAGAGAGGGAGAGGGACTCGGGAGCGGGATTTTTCTTCTGGCAGGACAACTATATTTTTGCACTTTTTTGTTTTAAAGATGAGAAAGGTGATGTCCACACTGACTGTGGGGAGGTCTCTGGGAAAACCCAGGGAAAAGCTTTATAAAGGTTTTTTTTCTCAGCATTGGGAGTGCACTAGGACAGACGGCGCCAGGCGTGGGATTTGCCCCAGGAGGCACTGAGCCTTGTTGGTGCTCTGCACCAGTGCAAGGGTGGGTGCCCACCGCCGCAGCGCACCCCAGGAGCGGCACCGCTGTCCCGCTAGCCAATCCATTACCCTCCGTGGCACATTAAAGGCATTCATATTCTTGTATGAATTGAAAGTATGTTATTTACCTACCTGACGTACTTCAGCTCTAAGTATACTGTTATGGGTGTCTGCTCTGTATTTGGCACTCCTGTCTGGAGTTTTGGCCAAATTCCACCCCTAAGTAGATTCATTGCTGTCATTTGGATTTGTAGTGGCAGAATTTGCCCATTATTGTGTTATTTTAATTCCCTCAAGAATCTAATGAAAATTAAGTGAAAAAATAAGGCTTTCTGTATTCTATTTTCAGAATGATGGATTGATAGAAGGACAGGCGACTTGTAGGCTGAAGATTTTATGCATATATACATAACAGATATGGAGACAGAATTTTTCCCTTATGGCAATGGAATGGTTTTGATAGTCTTCATTAAAATAGATTTGAAAATACCATTTATTTTATGTTTAAACCTTAAATTAAATTTTTCAATAATAAAGTATGCTTATTATAACCCAATTCTATCAATCACTGAAATGAACAGCACATTGGTGGGTTCAAGTGAGTAAATAAATGTGTTATTTTATTGCATGTCAGGAAGGTTTATTGGGTAGAATTCTTCCCTCTGCACTGGTGGGTTGGAGGTTTAAGCATCATATCAAGGGTTTGTACCAATGCAGAGTGCTGATCCTGCCTCTCAGCACCTCAGACAGAGGGTGGCAGTTCAGCCGAGGTGTAAAAGCACATTGCTGGCTGTCCAAGCAGGAGGTAGGGTTCCCATGGTCCCTTTGGAAAGGTACCGCGGAGAGCCTCAGTGCAGATACCTCGTGGGAGGTGTGGCATTCTGAGAGCTGTGTGATGTGGGCTATTCTGCAAGGACACTGTCTGAGCTGTTGCTAAAGATCTTCCAGCTGCTGCATTTGTCTAGAGTCATTGTGATACTTCAAATGATTATTTTGATAAGTGCTTTGAGAGACCTTGATACAATTCAGAGAGGCTGCGTTCTCTGCTGGAAGTAGCCATGGGAGCATCTTGCTCCTCGGTCAGTTCAGGGTTTTGCACTGCAAAGACTTTGCAATTTTTTTCCCTTGCACAATGAAATACTTGCCTACAGAAGGTGTATCACGGTAGGACAGGTGTCCTTTTGGCTGAACAGATATGGCTGGGTGAGCCTTGAGCGTTTCTGAGATGCATGTGAAAGTGTCTAGACGCATTGGAGTTGGGCTGTAAGCCTCCCTGTCCCAGGCACTCCTCTGGCTGCGTTAGGATCGAAGCAGCTCTAGGAAGGAGGTGCTGCCACTGTTCTGATCATCTGTTCCAGGCACGTGGCACACTTTCCTCCGCATCTCGGATGTGTGCAGAGCACAGAACATGCCCGGAGATGGCTGCTGCTGCTGGGTGCAGATGTGAGATGGGAAACGTCCCAGTGTCACCTCCTGCACTGCGACCCTTGCTCTGCACACATGGAGTTGTGCTGTCCTTGCCCAGCCCATGCTGCCCGTCCTGGCAGCGCAGGACAGACGGATGCTCCCGTGGAGCAGCTCCATGCCATGGCAGGCGTTAGGCTGTGCTCGCTGGCTAACGGGCAGATGGTGCGGGTCACGGGGCAGAACTCTCATTAACTCGTAGCTGAAAGCCTGTGCTCTTGTGTTCTGTAATACCGTGGCCCGTGAGTGCTCTGTGAAAGGAGACCCAAATAAATCATATTACAGTAGCCTGGAGAAGAGGTCACAAATCTTTTTGAAGAAGAAAAGAGCCACTTCTGGCCACTGCTGAAACATGAACTTCCACATGTATCCTGTTATAAAAAATGAATTCCATGTTGGGAAACTTAACGACATGTTTGGGCATAGCTCATAGACAGGGAGAGCTACTAACACTCCAATGACACCTTCCAGATGTTCTCCCCTCAACAATTATCCCTCTTCTCCAGGCTGGCTTGCGGCTCCACAGACATAAACAACAGCCGCTGAAGGCCACTGACAGGTTTGGCAGAGGGGGGAATATTCTGGCAGGTTGAATAAATTCTGAGTACTTTGTGTTATCCATCACTAACATGGCTAAAATGAAAGAGTAGGGACAGAGTTCAGAGCTTGCCTCTTGTTCAGACACAGAGAGGACGGCATCCCTCCAGCCTCTCCTGGGGAAAGCAGGATCTCCTGCTCAGGTTTCTGTTCTTCCAGCCCACGCTGATCACCGTGTGGAACGCGGACCCACACGCACACGGGTACCCCGAGGTACGAACAACTGTTGGAGGTGGTGATGTAGCAGATCATCAACTACCACGAGTGTCACGGAGAGAAAAACATCTGTGACAGGTTGAAGTCTGTTACCATGTTAGCATGAGGGGCTGAGAGGCGCTCCTCACAGTTATGTTAGCCAAGCGGGTCGGTCCCAGTGTGCAGGGGTTAATTCAGAATCCCTGTGGCCTTGGAAGGCTGCAGGGCTTCAGCCTGCAGCTTCCAGCCCCCCGCTCTCATCAGCGCCGGAGGGTCCGTCCCATCTGCCAGCCCACCCAGCGTCATTTTCACAGGGCACCAGGCACTGCGGCATTCAGGTACAACCAGGAAGTTAAATCAATATTTACCCCAGAAAGACAAAGTAGAAGAAAAATGTGTTTCACCAGCTGACAGGTGAAATCTCTTTGTAAGGATGTTTTGGAGATGAAACGCAGAAAGCAGAGCTTGCATGGGTCTTTTGTTTTACAGAATTTACAAAAGCACAGCGAGCAGCTACAGCAGGCCCGCAGAACTGATGATCCTGACTGTGTGAGCAGTGCTGAGGAGAAGGGAGCTATCAATTCAAGCAAGAAATAAGATAATGTCTTCTGTGGGCTGGCAGTTCCTGGCCCTCTCCCCACTTTTTTTGTCCCTTGGGAAGTAGAAGAACTGAGAACAGAACTTAGATTTTAAGAAAAAAAAAGAAGACAAAATTTAAATGGACTTAAAGCCTTGAGAATATGTGTGAGACCAGGACTGCTCAAACATGAAGCATTTGGGGTCCAAATGTGACACTCTTTAAATTACTGTTAATTGTGTTTTGCTGTTTGTGACTGGAGGCTCATGATGTCATTTCAGGTTTATCTGTGAATAACCTGGGTACAACATAATGTGAACATGACCAAGTGTGATGGAATGCCAACAGCTAAAGAGAACCAGATGAGTGCGGGGCTGGATACCTGCTTTACTCCAGTATCTAACGAGAAAAAAGCCGGGATGTGGAAACAGGGTGAACAGTAAGAAGAGAAAAAAAAATTTGGCACATCTTTTGTTGAAATTCAATCCTCCCCCTCCCTACTATGCCCAGAAACCATCTGCAAACTTTTCAATCATTTTTTAGGATACAGTGAATTTTATCATAATTTTGTCAACCAAAACCATATGTGCTTTTTCTATTGACAACATAGAATAACAAAATCATATTTGTTCAGACCACAAGGCAGGTAATAAATAACTGTGGACACACTGCTACAACTTAAGCGTTTTTTTAAAAAAAGGTATTGAATATTACCAAAAAAATTTAATTTGGGAGGTAAAGTAAACTTCTGAAGAGAAAACCATCTGAGAGAAAGCTTGTGGCTCAATAACTTTCCCCTTCCTGTTAGCCCAATTCTAGCTCGGTGTCCTGAGGCCATAATAAAATGAGATCTTCCCCGACCGCCCTCGTCCATGCGTGGTGTAGATGCACATGCAAACTGCAGGGAACGGCTGCGGCGTGGTCCTGCTGTGCACAGATGCGCTGGGGTTATTGCGCTCGGCCGTCTGAGCTTACGCTGGCCGCTGCTCTGAGAAGTTTGGATCCCTGAGGTGAAAAGATTAAATGTGAATTGAAGTAATTCAGGACATGCTTTGTCCTAATACGCCAGCCATGAAATATCTTTCCTTACTGACACTAGACAAGCTGGTCTCTCAGGTGTGACCAAATATTGCCAGAATTGTGCAAAAATCTTCACTCTAGAGCATCAGAATAGTCCTGTTCTAGATTGGCTTTGGTGACAAGCAGCATTTCTTCTTTCTTTGGCTCTACGAATGCAAACATTTGGAATACAAGTAGCTGCCGAAGCGCTTTAGAGAAGTCAGCCTTTTGTTTCTTTTTGTGTAAGCTAACATGGTGTGTGTGTGTGTGCACATGGAGAAAGCTGTTGCAAATGCAAGTGGGCTCGGCTTCTAATCCCCACAATTCAGAGGAAGAATATGACACGGCTATGTTAGCTGTACAGTGAAACAGTGGCAGAAGTTACCAAAGGAGCCGGTGAATTCTCTGTCTCAGACTGTCTGTAACGGGGACAGGGAACTTTCTGGTCAATGCTTTAACAAGCCTTTGAGCTTAAAGGATGAAAATTATTATCGTGCGGTTACACTGAAGTTTGGGTCAAGTGATTTAAAAAAACCCTATGAATCCATGTGTGGACAAACATATGGTTTTAATATGATTATATATATTACATTAGTAAACATGCAATTGTCATTGTGTTAGCAGTGATAAACAGCCTTTGCTTTTTATAGTAATGCCTCGTTCAGATTGACTTGGGGACTTGGTTGGATCTCCGCCACTTGACTTTGCACGATTGCTCCTTACCCATGTGTTAAAGTGGATGCAGAAAAGCTTGGGCTGCACTGCAAAGTGCTCTGAGATGTGAGGATGCAAAGCTGCAGCTGCAGTTCCCCTGTGAGCCACGTCCCTGCCTTCTCCTCGCTGTGTTTGAACGCAGTGCCTCCTCCCTCGTCGGTAGCCACAGCATTGGCTCTGCCCTGTTGTTTTCATTGGGCTTTTTCTATATAACAGTGAGATAAACAGAAAGACATCATCCTCCATCTGGAGAATTTACTGTTAAAACTGCTTTTCTGTTATAACACTAACCCCAGCACTTCAGCCGGGATGTGGCCCTGGGGTGCTGCGTGCTACGGGATGGAGCAGGAAGGCAGAGGGTTCGCCTTGAAACCCTCCCAGTCTAAACGGCGCAAAGGAAAAATTTCTCAGCAATGATAATGATAAAATAATTAATAGACTTTGCAGGTCTTTAAAGCCTTCCTGCTAAGTTCTTGATGATCTTAACAAATAATCAATTAAAACCTTCTGAGATTCGTGAGCATGGTCATACCTGTTCTATGTATTGGGTGACTGAGGTACGAAGGGATTAAATTCTCAGCCCTGCCAGGTCCCTCGCCCCAAAGGAGACCTTCTGGTGATGGTGCACCTCCTGCTCTGAGCTGTGTGCATCCGATTCGAGACACCTCTCACCTCCTGAGCTGTAGCAAACTACCTTCGGGCCCAGTGTTTAACCTTCTGCACAGCTGCTCCAAGGAACTGAACTTTCTTGTTGAACTTATTACACCGCGAAAGGGGTTGTTCGACATCTGCTTTAGCCAGCAAATCAGTGTCTCCAGGAGGTTCAGGGGAAATGTGGCAACTAGCTGACTTACGAAAGATGCATTGGAAATATCCGAAGGTTTTTGGTGCCAAATGCAGCAGAGATGATGTGTTTTGGGTTTTTTTTCTCCTCCAGCAGATGCTCTATTTTCCATCCCTTTCACTGTTTTCTAAAAGAATTTCTTCTCCCTCTTTCTTTATGCAGCAATGAAAGACAATGCTTGCTCTGTTCCAGAAATGTGGCCCATTTTGTTAGAAATGCTAGATACTCAAGACAAAGCACCTGTGCCCCAGGTTTCCTTTTGGGCACACTGAAAGGGAGAACATAGGTTCTGTTTTACAGTGACAATGGCATCATTTTTATTTCTGAAGGGGTCTCATTAACACCTAATTTCCAGGTAAAGGAGCAACTTGTTTTTCCTTCCTTTTTGAACACTGAATGAGGGGTATTTCATGACTCTTTTCTGTAAGGTGCTTGAACCTGCAGGTCCATGGCTTCTTTCACTACTCGCCTCCACCTCTCTCTTTGTCTGTGTTGTAAATTCAAGCAGTTGCTCCAGCCTCCTTCTTTCTCTTCAATATTTTAATATTGCATCTAATATTTAACAAGCATAGAAATTATGAAAACGCTACCGAATGTGTGACATGGGACTGGGAACTGAATTTTGGCTGCTAAGAATCCTTGTTTTTAACAGCGATTGGTGGTGCTTTCATGTCGTGTTGTTTTGTTTTTAAACCAAAACAGAAAGCACTCCAGCAGCACTAGAGGAACTTTAAGAGGCTATATGCTTTGCAGGTCTAGGTGCTAATAAACACAAGAATCCTATTCTCAGTACACTCTAAAGAAAAACAAGATTACAGTTTCTTTCACAGCTGCCTCAGTTTGGAGGCCAGAGTTTTAAAAAAGCACCTTCTGCGTTCAAAAACCAGAACGCCGTTCCATCAGGGCAGCTCCTCCGCATGCGCATGGGGAGCAGCGCTAAGGGGTGAGGGCCAGCAAGGGAAGCTTAGTTGAAGAGAGTGCTACTTCAAGTAAATGCTAATGATTTAAAATGTTATTCCTTCTGTGCTTTTAGAGAGAAGAAAAAAAAGTAAAAAAAAAAAAAGTAATAAAGGCTCCCAGCCTGTACCTCATCTCCAGCCACTCCCGTGAAATTCCCGAGAGAGCATCCAGGCTCCCCTCTCCCCCTCTTTAAAAATGGTGGACCTGGAACCACTTACAAGAGAGGCTTAATAAGAGGCAAATGTGTTTTATATTTTGTATCTTGTTAAGTGAAAAAAGATGGATTCTCACAAGTAGTCTCCTGGTGCAGATTTGAGTGGTCTATGCATGCAAATGTTGTGATGCTTCGTCTGCTAGCATCCCGTTCCGGTCCCCCTTGGCCACTTAAAATCCCACCCCCTCAGAGCAAGCAGAGATGAAATTGCTTCATTTGTACAATGGATCTGCAGATCTAGGAAACCTGTTTCTATCTGATTTGCTGATCATTTACTCCTCATTTGATTTTTTTTCTTTTCTTTTCTTTTTTTTTCCCCCGTAGAAAGAAAACACTGTCTCAGCTCACATCTCTTCCCTGAGGAGGGAGGAATTGTTTCACTGGGCTGAGAGTATGATTGAAAGCAAGTGAAAAAATTAAAAAAGAACTCCACAAAGATGGCAAGTTTACTAGAGGAAAAGAAAACCCCTTTCCATCTGCAAACTAATAGTAAAATTTCTAATTTACATTCCTGATTGCTGAAAAATCTGCTAGAAAAATGTGACTATTAAAAATACACAGTACGTTGCGCAAAGACGTGTGTTGAACAGCAAGACATATTCCCCCCTGACGATCTTTTTTATGACCTTTTGGTGCAAGATAGCACCATGCTTACTGTCTGCTTTCACTGTTCAGTGTTGAGGAAACGCATTATATTTGTCTTTGATCCAGAGATCTGGATTGCTAAAACTGATGGCCACAATTAAAGACAGTCCTGTTGAAAACCTGACCTCTGTCTGCTCTCAACTTCATGTAAACTTTTCAATATGGATGTAATTTAGTATTAAATTACCCGTGCTTTATTGCTTTTTAGCACAGCTCTGTCCTGTTGCCTTTTAAAAATATAAAGAGTAACATAAAAGAAAAATTGCAGTGCATCTGCTTAATTATGTAATTATATACTTGTTTTCCTACATTTAGAAGCCTTTTTGGATGTGTTGTCTATAGAAAAGCCATAATACTTGAGATGGATTACTGTTCTGTGTTCTCGGAGCATATCCAGAACAAAACACCTAACTGCAGTCGAGAGTTTTGCTCTCTTGAAAAGCCTGTGTTGAAGCACTCTCTTTATTTTAGTGCAGCCCACTAAGCCTGGGAGGTTTTTTCCCCAGACCTTAAATGTGACATCAGCCTGTGATTTTCACTCTGTGGTCTTGTAGACTTTCTGTTTGAATGAGGACTGAACTCCTCAGCTTTAGGAGATCACGGAAATCACAGACAACGTGATTGGGAGGGACTAGGAGGCATCAACTGATCTCTCACCACTTCTAAGAAGAAAAAAAAAAAATTGGAATTTAGTGGCCAGGAATCTACAGGCTCCTGTTATCTTGTGCCAGCTGCTGCGGTGTCAGTGCCCGTGCCTCTGCCAGCTCCTTCCCCCAGCCAGCGAAGGGCTGGGCACGCCACAGCCGCACTTCCCATCGCTCGCGTGTCTCCATCCTCGGCTGTCCCAGCCGAGCTTCCTCCGCCTGCATCTCCTTAGCAACATATCCAGCGCTTGAGCCATTGCGCCTTCCCCCAGCCGCTCGGGGATCCCACCCGGGATCCTGAAATGACAATTTTCTTGTGGCTGTGGCCTTCATGTGTGGTGTAGTGTGTTTATTAGCAGACAAGAAAATTGCTGTGCATTGGAAACACAGTGCTAAAATTGCTCCCTTCTGCTCACTGCTTCGGGGCTTCTCCAGCCTTTCTCAGCGTCGCTCGCTGGTTCTGGCTCTTCTCACTTCACCCCTTTACGGTTTTTTGCAGTTTTCTTGATGCATCGGTATCAGCCTGGCCAGCCACAGTGAGCTCCATCTTGCCTGGCGTGAAGAGAAATCTCTGTCCACCAGGTCCTTGGGCGTCTTGCCTGGCGTGAGGAGAAATCTCTGTCCACCAGGTCCTTGGGCAAACACCGCCACAAAGATGACGGTGCACTGATTGCTGGTTTTGCACCTCCATACGTTAAAAGCTGGGTGGGCTGCCCTCTGGGACAGGGCTGCTCGCAGGCAAAGCAGCTCTCCTTCTGCTCTTCAGGCATGAGCACCATCTTCACAGAACATTGCTATCTGATGTGATAAAATGCATTTATCTGCATTCAGTGAAGAGCTTTTATCCAGTAAACTTCATTGGAGGCTGCGTCAAATGCACCTAGCCTTGCCCAAGAAAAGGCAACGACGGCATCTCCTGGGATGCTCCCCCACAGAATAAAGGGGAACGTGCCTTCTGGGGAGACGGCCCTGCGAAGGCACAGCAAAGGAACGCAGGGCTGCTGCGGCACGACGGCCGTGCTGGGAGCAGCACCGGCAGGGCTCAGACATCTGTTTTTCCTCAGTCTGTAACACAAGGAGGAGGTTAAAGCGAAGGTGGGTTTTGTGCTGTTGGAGCGTCCGTGGGAGATGGCACTGGCCCAGGTGCGGGGGCAGGAGGAGGCTCCTGCTCGTCTGGGAACCCACGAGCTTCGCCATCGCCGAAGAGCTGGAGTCTGCTCTGAGGACAGGATCTCTCAGGGCTTTAATTATTTCACAAGTGTTTGTAAGTCTCTAGTGCCTGTTAAGTATGAAATAACCGATGAGGAAATTCCATTGCTCCGTTGGGATACACAAGACACAGGATGGTCCAGGCAGGTCCCTCGGGTGGAGGCTGCGAGCTCCAGCAAAAGCTCCAGGGGTGACGGAGCAGTGTTTTCTCCATCGGCAGCAGGTCTGGATCACTGCAGGTCCAGCCAGCTTCCCCCAAGTCTCCAGGCCATGCAGACACAAAGCTAGAGAGTGGAGATGGGTGAAACGGAGCCACCTCTCCCTGTGCTGGTGCTCCTGTGGCTGGAGGCACAGAGCAGCAGGGCGCTGCCGGCGGCGATGGAGAGGCTCTCCACCCACCAGGCTGTGGCAGGTTCTTCTCGCTGTTATGGTTTGTCCCATTGCTGCACAGATTGTCATTCAGGTGTCAGTCTCGTTAAATGAGATTGCAAGGGTGTTTTAATGGATGGTTAACACAGTTCCTATGCATCGCGTCGGGCTGGTGCACCCCCAGACCCGGCTCCCGCATGGGTCGGGAGGTTTTGTCGTCGCAGGAGCAGTGCCACTGCCCCGTGGGTATGGGGGGCTGGGGTGCGAGTGGGGTAGTTCCTGCTCAGGGCTCCTCCGGATGCAGGGTGAGGTGTGCCGCAGGAGCCACACAGACAAATAAGAGAGGAGAGATTTGGGTTTTTTTTCCGAAATATTATGAGAACTGCAGGTTTCCTTCTAGACTCTGCCATGTTAAATATGCTACGGAAAGATTTTTCTACCGCAGCCATTCAGGTAGTAAAGTGAATAAATAAACAGATATCAAAACACATCACCCCGGGGAGGTAAATGTGATTTATTAGAGACTAAAAATATAAAATTATAAGGTTAAAAATCATTAAAAATGAATCTAACAGGTGCAGTAATAAAAGCAGAGTTAAAGGTGTTTGCAGCCTCATCTAGCTGTATCTGTTGCCTCTCTCTCACACTGCCTTACTTTGATCCTCTTCTCCTTTAAGAACAAATGCAGCTTTAACCGACTAATAATTTATTTATAATTTTTTTTTTGTAAAAATTGCATCCACCGGAAAAAAAATCACACACTGCATGGGATTTTATTGACTTCCATGCAAAAATGTAACTGCAGACCATCAGGAAACTGACGGGAGTACGTTTTATATCTTCTCTAGCTTTTCTGACATATTTATTTTTGCAGAGGTTGGTTTTGTGGGTTGAGAGCCATCACAACAAAGGCAAAACCGAACAAATCACAATCTACCTACAGGTGATTACCCCGACCCCTCCAAGCTGCTGCTTGAGTAGGGGACCATCATTTCTTTGTTTGGTCGTGTCTCATCCATCTCGCTGCTCTTGCGTATGTTTGCTGGGAGCACGTTACCTTTCCAGGCATGCGGCAGGTATACGGGAGCACATAAAACGTACGGGCAGGTATCGAGAAGCAATATGCCACTGTGACAACTTGAAAATACAATTCTCTGCCTCGCTGAGACCCAGCTGAGGGATGTATTTCCCAGCAGAGTGAAACTATGAATGACTTCCAATGCGAGGGCACTTCTCAAAGTTTCACATTGCCATTAGCGCCCATATTCCTCTTCCCAGTGCCTGTGCTGGTGTGCGGTGGCCACAGCGGCGATGCTGGTGTTGCCTGGAGGATGATGGGAGAGGCTGGCCGCATCCTGCACTGCGTGCCGGTCATGCGAGGAGGGCACGTAAAGCTAATTAAGCTGAGGAGCAAGAGATGTTTGGGAAAAAAGCTTCACTCGCACTTTTTTCCCAGCTAAAAATGGTCTGGTGAGGAAATGGAATTTTTCACCTAAATATCTGTCTTGATTGAAAATCTTTGACCTTTAACATGAAAAACAACAATCAATTTTTGAAAGTGGATTTTTTTTTTTGCATTTTTGATTAAACTGAGCCAAACAATTATTTTCGTAAATGGGCTGGAGTTTTTTTTTTCTGTACAAAAAAGGGAGAAAACGCTTTCTGACAAGCTTTAATAAAAAGGCAGTTAAGGGGATGTTTTCTCATGTGGATTCCATTTCCTGGGATGCTGAGCCCAGAAGCACAGAACCTGTGCTGTCTGTGGGCTTTTCATCTGGAGGGTTTGCATGTGTCGCTCTGTAGCCAAGAGGAAAACACGGGAGTGTTTTGAAGAGTAAAATCTACAAACAGCTTAGTGGGCTGAAGGTAAAGTCGGTGCATGTGTGAAACTAAATGGCGAGCTAATGGGGCTGCAGAGAGAAAGGACACATGAATTATACACTTGGCATTTTGGGGGTTTGATGGTGGAAGGGTGGCGCAAACGCTTAGCTGTCATCTGGAAAAAAGGCAAGGTTCTGAAATGGTTTCTATGAGGATGCTGGTGCAAAATAACCCTCCTCCATCCTCATCAGCGTTCGGAATAATAACTACGTGACAGAGCTGCAGGCTGCAGCCTGGGGGTGCCGGGCAGGGGGCAAGGGGACGGCACGGGGCGCTGGGCATCGACAGGCACCGTGCTGGTGGAGCTGGGCTGCTGGGCGGGCTGGGGAGCTCCACGCTGGGGCTTGTCTGGGGATCCGAGCTGGCTGGTGAGGCCGTGCAGCAAAGCAAGCTGCTGTGATGGGGTTACCATTAACTGCTACAATTCTGGATATGTTTTATATTAGCATAAATGTCTGCTCCATTTTTGCATCTGTCTGTGTTCCTCTGCTTGGCGTGTTCCATGTCAGGGAGTTCCCAAGTTTAATTTGCATTTGTGGAAAGAAATTCCCCATGCTGGTTTGGAATGTATCACCTTGTAATTTCCTGGAGGATGCCCAGGTACTTGTGTTATGAGATAGCCCAGAAGCGGCTGATCTACCCCCTCTAGGTTATTCATTATCTTATACGCTGTTATTATGGCTTCTCTTATTTATTGCCCAGTTAAGGTTAAAAAAAAAAAAAATGTCTTTCAATCTCTGGTCATATGAGAGATTTTCCATATCCTTAAGAATTCCTGATGGTTTGCTCTGAATCACCTCTAATTATGCAATATTATTTTTTAAATAGGATGGTCACTACTCTACCTTACAGCTCAGAATATTTGATTTACATGTGTTACACATTATTTTCCCATATTATCCAGCATCCTAATGTGTTGGCTTTTTCTGACCACAATATTTCAGCGTTATCCGTCCTAGCATCCCACCCTGGTACCTTCTTGCCTTCAAGCCTAGGCAAAGCGCAGCAGGTACCATCCCTCCTGGCCTAGCACTCCCTCCCATCATTTCAGGGTTCTCCACCCGTTTCCTCTTGAGCCATTGTGAAGCTGAGGTTTGCTGCTCTGCTCTGCTCCGCACAACGTCCCAACTGCTCCACTGCCCGCAGCTTCCGACACCTCTGTGCCTTCCCCAGCCTGGCAGCTTCTTGGTGCTCAAGGACTCGGGTTGCTTCTCCTTTCTTCATTAAGTCTCTTGTAAAAAAGTTAGTTCTTCGGTGGGCTGCACAGGCTCTGATCCGTGCCACTGAAATACTTTCATCATCCTTCAGTGCTGAAGCAGAACTTAAAAATGATGAACTGAGTGTCTGATCCCGCAAACAGTTACACGTGCGAGCCGTCTTGTTGACTTCAAAGGAGCGTCTCACATGAGCAAAGTTGTATTAAGATATTTTCAGTAATGAAAATTCCTTAGAGTTTGGGGTGGGTTGGGAGCCCTGGTTAGGATCACTCTTCGTTCGCATGACTGCATTTCCTTCTTTTCGTTGCAACAGGGGTGCGTGCGGCTCTTTTTTTTGGCCTCCTATACGTAGGTGGAAAGGCCAGCCCTGGGCTGTAATGCTGGAACTCTTGCCCCAGACTGCCAAACGGAGCAGTTCTGTAATTATGCCGATTGCCTAATTTGTCCTGAAATTCATTTATGTTTTGGGTTTATTTTTTGTGCTGCCACATTTGTCTTTTTTTAAAATAAATTAATATTTCAAATAGGTATAAAGCACAGCATAAAAAAATACTAAGTTATGTAGTGGAAATTAAGTGTGTATAATGGAAGATAAATTTCCAGTTTTTATCAAGAAGCAAAATTTTAATTCATTGGTTTGTGTAATTTTTGGTATGAGTCGAGCAATTGAGGCTAAGATGTCTGTTTGATATTTAGGGCAAGATTTGACGCTTTAATAAGGGAATCCTCTGCCTCCCTCATCCATCATCCATTCGTCATCCTCATCCATCCAAACCCCACTGTAAATTTGTCAGAGCCTTTTCCATATTCAGTACTTGTATAAATAATGGCTGTTGTGAACAGAAGAAGGGAAATGTGCATTTTCTATTCCTGGTCTGTCTCTGGTCAGATCTGAGGAAATGTTTAGCAGGTTTTTGCTTTCAAGACCCCGCAGCTCAGGTCACAGAGTGGAACTGCATAAGCAGAGGTGCATGGGGGTGTTGCCCCCATTGTGCTTGCTGCTGGCCAAAGCCCCGTGAGCTGGTGGGCTTTGATAACGCGTGGAACAGCCTGTGCTTCATCACTACGCGCTTTGTCCTGCTTCATCATGTCTTCCTTCTTTTCTCAGCTATCTTAGGGATTATGCAGCTTCTCTGCAATATTCTGAAATTAATCAAACCAAGCCAAACCTCATGCTATATTATCCATCACTGGAGGAGAATGATTCCGCAATCCAGGCAGCTCTGCATTGTTTTGTCCAGGGGCTGCAGCAGAATTCCATTAACCAGAATACACTAGAAGTTTGATTTCTCACAAAATGCATTTGTTAAATATTCACAAACAGCAAATTTTTAGATTTGATAGCAAATATAATCCTAATCACATTTCTTTTTCTCTTATTTTCATTAGGACATTAGGACAAGCATCACGTCCACTTCTTTCTGTGCATTTTCTCCCACTGAACAGCTGCCGGGTGCGAACGCAGCGGGGCTGCAGAAGCTTTGCTATGCAATGAGATACGGAAAAACTTAATGGATGCTTACCCAGACTATTTTATATTTTGTCTATTGTATAATCGAGCTCTACAAGTAATTTCTTTCAGTAAATGAGTAACCATACTGCAGATTGCAGACACTTAGTTTGATTGAAAGTAATAAAGGGAGATTATCCATAGAGTTTGTTGAATGACGGTTCTGACTTGACCCACTGCCCAGAGAGATAAGAATTAATCTTATAAACCTCTCCACACTTCCACCCGCTCTGATCCGCCCAACAACAGCGCGGGGGCCCGGCAGCGCCCCTTTGTTCTAGGGCAGCCCTGGCTGGGGAGAGGGACCCCGGCTCGGGGTGGGCTCACACAGGCGCTAGGAACGGTTTCTGGATGGCGATGGGTGTTAATGGCAGTGGCACCCGAACCGCCCCAGTGGGGCAGCTGGGCCCCAAATAACGCGGTTGCAGAGGCTGCACAATGTCTGCCCGGCCTCACACAGCACCCCACGGGTGTAGAGGGAGCGTAAAGGTGAAAGCTGGAGACTGAGAGAGGTGTATGGCAGTTTAACAGACACAAGTCGTTATGCTACAGGCATTCTTCTCTCTGAAGAGTAAGTTAACATCTCGGTACTGGACCTGACTTGCACGTGGGCGTATCTGCCCTGGACATGCAGGCTGTACCTGGTAGCTTGGGCTCCATGATTGGAGATCCCTTCCAGCTGAACTGTTCTGTTCTGTTCTATTCTATTCTATTCTATTCTATTCTATTCTATTCAACTCACCGGCCACAAGGCTTTTCTTCTGAGGAAAGGCACTAAAAGGGGAAATAACAACACCTACTGCCCAGTTTACCACTGGGAACTGACTGGGTGAAGCTGAACAGAGCTTTAGATAACTCCAGTTGATACAGAGCTGCTATGTAGGTTCAGATAGTTTCTGTGCTCCAAAGTGTTTGCATCGTTTTCCCTTCCCCTCCTGCTGCCCACGGGTTTCTTCTTTGGGCCCTGTGCTGCCGCGGACTGATTTTTTTTCCAGGTATTTTACCATTGTCAAAGGTATTTCCTCTCTCCAAATAGCATTTTAATGAGTGCTTCCACAATTACTGATGATAATGTCATTAATTTATTTTGTACAGCTTTTGCTAACAACCGTGAGCTGTTTACTTGTAATGATCCTGACTTCTCACCTCCTCCTCGGCATCTTTGCTGTTGAGTGTTATATTAAGTGGGGAAAATGAAAATGCCTTTAAATAACAGCACTGAACCACTCTGGGTGTTCGGGGAGTAACGGTCGCTGGGGAGCAATGCTGACCACAAACAGGGAAACCAGGCAGAGTCAAGGCTTGGGGTGTCCGGTCAGCTCCCGAGCCCAGGCGAGAGCTGCAGCAGCTTCCCTAGGGGAGAGGGAGACAGACGGGAGCTGCTTATGTACATTCCTTCATTTGTGAAATTAGACAGTCATGCTTTTTTCTGTTAGCTTGTCGATACACGTGAAGAGCACGCTTATGCTTCCCGTGCAGATGAGGCAGACACAGGCAGGGCGGAGGGGAGCGGCAGATAAAAATTGAGCTGTAGTCAGATCGGCAATGTAACTGTCAAACGGATGAGCTGAGAGGGTGTGCTTGCTCCTTTGTGTTTGTTACTTTATTGGGAAATAAAATACCGATGTTTCCAATTCATGTGGAAACTATCAAACTGCTGCTCCCTTCCCTTTTTTTTTCTTTTCCTGAATTTGTGACTTCTGCTAAAATTGAGAGATTAGGACAGCATAAATCTGTTAACTGTCTCAACCCTCCGAAAAATTAGTGCGTTTCTCTCTTTATTTCGTACTTTCTGTTAAGGATGTACAGGGCTGTGGAAGGACTTAGTAACTAGAGAATGACGACACTTCAGAAAACACGTTTAGCTGCCAAGGTGAAGATAAACAAGAATAGTACAACTTCTCTGCATTTTGCAGCTGAAATAGCACCAGAGCCTCTTGCCACCCCAGAGACAAACAACCATCATCGTCAGGCGGTGCTGTGGAGGCGAGGGCAGAGGCTGGCTTTTTTCTTTTTTTTTTTTTTTTCTCCCTGTCACCAAATTTCCCTCTCCAGCTAGATAGCCTGAACTCGTGTGACATTATCCATCCTCACACGCAGACCAGCCGCTCTCATCCTCCTCATTATACATTCTGCTGGCGATAATACCACTGGGTTAATGCACCAGCTTTCACATCTGCAGACATCAGTTCACAACCTGATATGCCTACGAGTGAAGCGAGGGTGATGGTGACCTCAAACAGATCCCCGGTGGATATTATTCCGTATCAAATCATATGAGTACTCATTGATTCAGTGGGTTGTTTTTGCTCAGACACCGAGCAATAAGGTCTGGTTCTGCAGGTTTGGGATGCTCTCAGGTGAATTCAGGCAAACGCTGGGCATTTCCCAGCACCCAGAAAGTCCTGAATTGCCTTCTCCTACCACGGCTGGGTGCAACACTCCCGCGCCCTTATCTCCGCAAGGCAGACGGACAGATGCAGACAGAGATGCGTAACTCCATGCTGCTCACGTACAGTGCCAGAAAGGGGGATCATCCCACTGCTATGAATTGACAGTGATGAAGTGAATGATTGGGTGACCTGGGAGCCCATTTGGCCATTCCCCTGTTTCATATAGGCAAAACCAGCACGCTGTGTGTGTTCACCGTAAAAAACCCACCCAACCCCACCCCAAACCACGCTCATCGACAAGCTGCACCGAGCGTCAGGGTGTGAGACTAACGTTGTGACAACGCCGGTGTTGGGGTAATGGGATGTTCAGATATTATGATGCAAATAACAGGTTTGAGTTCTGCTTTCTTGAGACCCTATGGGTGCATTGCTTTGGGTTAAAAAAATAGAAAAAGGTCAAGCACCACTGAGCTGGCCCCAGAGAGTAAACAATTATTTCAGACGCCCCGGTGTACTCACTTGCAGCAAGAGAGCTGCTGCATGCAAGCAATACTGCAGCATTCAAGTATTTAGGTCTCCTTAAAACTGTTTCTTCCCCCACTTGTGTTAATACAGATATTAAGCCTAATAGTATCTACTTAGCATAAACAAGAAGATAAAAATGATTTCTGTGATTGAAATGTTTGTTATTTAGCATTAAGCATCTTCATACTCTCATGTGTTTTGCATTTTAATCCACTCTGTGCTTGGTTTTGGGATTGATAGATTAGTTTTAATCCCCTGTCTAATAGTGGAGTACTGGTGAGATTTATTAAACAGGCAGGGTTTGGTACTTGGATTTAAGAGGACTCACATGCTCTGTTCATGCATATTAAATTTGGGAAACCACCGGTTCAGTTTATAAAGGGCTGTGATGTCCTTTATCACTGAGTGTTTCTGTTGTGCTTCACTAGCTCAGTAAGCCTTTCTGCTTCTGAAATGGAACAGTTTTGATGGTTCCTTCCCACTGCATAAATCTAATATTCCAAAGATCTGTTTGGACCGTTAATGTTATTACTGAAGCCTGTTCATTCTACCCGGAGTGTGTGCCATCCCTCTCCTTGGCTCGGAAGCACTGGCGGTTGGGCAAGGATCCCACCGCACGCTGGGATGCGAGCCCCGTTGTTAGCAGCTCATGGACTCAGCGCTGGAGTGTGTGCTGGGGCCACTGGTGTGGGGGTGTTGTGGTCCATCCAGGCGAGGCGGCAGGAGGTGTCCCACGCGCTCTTCTGTGCCAAGAGCTTTGGCTGGGCTGCGCCGGGCTGGCGGGGCTGGCGGACGTGGTGCTGCCACCGGCGCGTTCTGCAGCACGGGAGCTCGGGGATAATGTCTGGTGGATGTGACCAAAGGTTGAGGGTGTGCGCTGGCTAAGAAGGACGTGCTTGGAGAACAGTGCATAGCGGAAATCCTTCCTGGAGCAGCCTCCGTGCTCCGCTGGCCCTGGCCATGGACCGTCCCTCGGTGCCACCGCCTCTCCCTGCCGCGGGCTGCTGTCCAGAGCTGAGCGTCTCGTTTGCTCTCTGCTGGAACCAACTCCCCGTGTTTGCTGTATTTCAGGAAACAAATAAAAAGTGCTGTATGGTGATTAGAATGGGAAAATGACTCCTGTGTGGGCTTTACGGTTACACTGGGAAAAGCAGAAGCTTGATAATAGTCTAAAAAACACTGAAAACTTCAAACCCGCCTAAATGACAAATTCGTGCCCTATCAGTGGAAGATGAGTTGACTTAATTTGCGGTTTTACTGGTTAAAATACCATTAATGCTGTAATACTAGTAATGCTGTGAGAAATGGGGGAAATTTACTTTTTTGTTAATGTAATTATAGGATTGCTATATAAAAGTTATTAACTGCAGAACTGAAAACTGGGAAAAATGAGTTTAAATTTAATGATAAGTTAAAGAAACCACTAAAAGCTTTTTGCAAGAAGATGCTTTATTATTGCAGGTTTGCTTCTTTAGCTAACCTCTATTTTTGATTTACTATATAAATATGTAAAGCAGATATTGCAAATACAAGTGGCAGCAGTTGTAATCACCAGCTTAGGAACTCCAGTGTTTGATTAGAGCACAGATAATAAAAAAAATCTTTCTGGATTTTTATTTGGGAACTGATCAGTCCAGTGCACTAAAGGAGAATATCAACACTTGGCTTTAAGATCTGGTAATGGAAGACAGAATTTTTTAGAAACTTTAATTGAAAATAAGTTATGTGATGTGCTGGATAGCTGACAATGCTTTTCTACCTCAGTTCAAGCAGATTTTCTATTCTGCGTATGACATCAAAAGAGATAAAGAAGACAAATAGGCAGTTATTTGTTCCCACCCCTCCTTTTAGTTTTCTTTTTTCCCAGCGCAAGAATCCAGGCAGTGTCACTGAAAGGTGGCAAACTCAAACAATGATGTTTTCACATAACGTGCCTTTAGCCCTTGGAATTCATTGCCACAAGATGTTGGTGCAACAAGATTGAAAATATTAGATGTTTTATTTTATGGCTAACAAGAACATCCGTGCTAATATATATAATTTCAATTAAATAACCAAAATTCTACTGCTCCAGGACATACGACAATCCCTAACCCATGGTAATGGGGAGGGAACTCCCCTGTGGCCACGTTATTTCATAATTATCAGCTGCGAGGTTTCTTGACCATTTCAGTGTGAGGATACTGAATGAAGTTAACCGTTTGGAGCACGTGAGGCAAGGCAACCACTTGGTTCATCAGGAAGAACACCCATATGCAGTGCAGGGGTTTCATGGGACCCTCATTCTGTGTATGTGAAATTTCAGAAATGTTTGCAGTTATGATGGCAGAAGGGTAGAAAATCACTTTGTATATTTTTTTCAGTTTTCCCTTGGTGCATACAGCTTTGGCAATTCAAGACAGGCAAGTTTAACACAATTTAGTAGATTAAAAGACCAAAGAAAAGGCTGTTGTGTAAAGGAGATGTCATGAGGTCTCCCCTGTGGGTCCGTGCTGTCCCGTGCGGGCTGCCAGTGGGGCGGTGCAGGAGCGATGGGGGTTACACGGGGGACAGCGGGACCGCAGGCAGGACCCTTTGGCCGAGCACAGCTGCGAGGCTCCCCTCCATGCTCCGGTTTTCAGCTGATGATCCTTGATTTGAGCAAAATGAGGGAAAAAATGAGAAGTCTGTACTTTTTTGGTGGCCTTGCAATTCAGGAATAGTTGCATTTATAAGAATAAAGTTGGCGTCAGCTCCTGAGGGATGGGAGGTGTTGCTGAACCGGAGCTCCCGGGGACTCTTTGGTATCGCCTCCCACAAAGAGAGCGCTTGGACTTCACAGCGCCCCAGCTGCCAACTGCCATCTCCTGTAAGACACCGGTAGCCTTACACGCCCACTTGTCTTGGGGTATTCCGGCATATTACAGCCTTAAAAAAGCAAAAGCCACATCTGGGGATGAACCCAGCACACCCAGAAGCACTCGTGGGAATGCCGTGCAGACATCCCACCGGGGCTGCGGTTCCCGTCTCTATTTCCAAGGCGCTCGTGGCACCACACGAACCCCCAGACCGCACATTTTGGTGCATGTGAGCAGCCGCCTTCGGCTTAAACCAAAGAGGAAGTGCAGTGACGTGCCATGCGATTTGTCTCATGTTCTTTCTGCCCCATGCTGGGTTTTCTCGCAGTGGTGACCGTGCCGCAGCCTCCCCGGACCCCCTGAAGCTGCTGCAGCCCGGCGGCCGCCAGCCCTGCAGCTCTGACGGGGGAACAGCTTGGCAATTAAAACATCTCTGTGCTTACTGAAGGTGATTTGTTGATGTGTGAGTACATTAGTAGGAAAAACATGAATGAAACAGGGACTGAAGTGGGACGGTTGTGCACAGCGTGTCTGCAGCCACGATTTGCCTCCTGACACGGTGCCCTGCGTGCGGGTGCTGACTGGTGACCAGTGACTGGTGACCGCGGGATTTTGCTGTATTCTCACCTACTTGGTGTAAGACACCACGGTGCCATCAAGTTATGGCAAATCTCTTGTATCAAAAGAGGCATAATAGCAATTTAATTTACATTTTTACCATCTTTTTTGAAACTCTTGCCAGTGCTGAAATGAGTGCCTGTGCCTGAAAAGATGCCGCGGCAGAAAAGATGGGCTACGAGCGCACGCGGGCGGTGGTCGCTGCTGTCCTGTCCCCCCTAGCTCACAGCTCAGCCTTCCTCCCGGGAGCGAGGTGGTGTTTTCCCAGCCGCCCGCTTCACTGGCACACCTCTGAGCCCAGCTTTGGGAGGTTTCTGGCTGTTCTGAGCACAGACGTGGAGCTGACGGCTCTCCGGTGAGGAGTGTGAGGGCTTGCCCTGCTCCGATCCCGGAGGGTTTGAGCAGTGGCTCTGAGCCTGTCATGGGTGAGGACGGGCATCGCACGGGTGCCGGCAACAGGAGGGAAGGAGAGGGGAGCAAGCCAGAGCCTAAGCTGTCAGCTGGCACTGAGCTGAAATGATGTGACAAGGACTTAGCTTTAGGTTTCAAATCTTTCCTGGGCTTCTGTTGCAATTAAACAACATGCACACCCGGGTAATGGGGCTCCCCACCATTACGGTTCCCTCACAGGACCGGTGCCTGCTGGTAACGATGGCCATGGTCTCCAATACTTTCTTTTCCAAAGAACGGGCATGTGCGACATATTCCACTGCTCTTCCTTGCTGTTGCAAATACATTAGGGATGCAGCTCCAGGAGCAAGTTCCTGCTTAGCACCAGCACCGAGATGCTCTCCCCTCCCTCCCCCATGCCCACTGACGTTATTTTTTCCCTTTTGATTATCTACAGCAGCCTCAGTCGCGTCAGGCTGTTAGTGCAGTTCTGGGATGATGTCCTTCTCCCCTGCGACTGTTTCCAGTCCTCACAAACTGGGACAGGTGTTGTTTCAGCACATATATCCTGGAGTTTAAATCGCAAACTCCTTGTTTTCTCCTTTTGAGGACTGCAGAAGTTGGGAGCGCTCTTTGTGGCCCCGGTGCTGGATGCACTCCCACGGCGCTGCCGTGTGCGCTTCCCTGGCTGGTGGGTTTGGCTCCTGTGAACCTTGCAGTGTCCTCAGCTATTCTGATTAATTCACTATAACACGAAGCAATGCTGAATGATGTCACATGGGCAGAAGTAAGAAAACATCAGCTTTTCAAATGATTTCTGGCTTGCCCTTACTGTATACCAGTAGTTCTTGCCATTTGAAGAAAATTTTTTTTGGTATCCTTTTATGTAAACACATTGTGTTAAAAAAGGCAAACTATAAATTGTTACAAACCCTGCAGGGTATTAAAAATACCGGTTTCAATGCATGTGTTCATTCCTTTCACTTTCTTTTTAGATCACTAGTGTTGGTACAAAATGAGCTGAGAGAAGGAGAGAATTCTAATTAGGTTTAAAAAAGAAAAAATATGGCAGTTTATTTTGAGCGCATGTCTGCTTTGCAAAGGCACATCCCATTTCAGATGCAGGCAGAATGAATCATTATTACACATTTATCATCATAAAAATGCTTATTTGGACTTTTTTTTTTTTTAAGAAAAGGAAAAAAATTATAAAAAGGGCAAAGCAAAGAGCCATCTCTGAAGGGCAGTTATTGCTTGCCCTTGCTTGGGAAAAAAGGCTTTCTCAATGGGATTACGTCCCCGCTCATAACCTATCAGCCGTCTGATCAGAAATTCATAACGGAGGCCATCCATTTCCAGCTCTGCGAGGGCTGCATGATTGAATTTAAATAGGCAAATGCCAGACTTGAGCTTTGACATTCTCTCTGTCTCGCTCAATCTTTCTCTTTCCCCTGCCCTCCCAATCATAGCGCCTTTCTTCCTCCCTTTCTTCCCCTCTTCCCTCCGCACGCCACCATTTCACAGGAGGCTCGAGCCAGCGTGATGAGGAGTAGTCGGGAAATGGAGGATGGATGTGGGGGGAGAGGGAGAGGAGGGATGCATGGTGAGGGAGAAATATGGAGGGAACCGGACAGCAGAAAATTATAAATTGTTGCTGTCGTGCTTTCATTGGGACGCTCAAATCTGTTTTTAAAGCCCCCCACCTTTTTTTCCTCATCTAAAGAGAGACATTTCAGCATACATGCATACTCTGTGTCCTTACCCAACCCGTAAGACGTCTGTGAGCGCAGAGCTCCTAAGCTATTCTCTTTTTTCTGTTTCTTACATAGCTGATAAGGTTGAAAATGAATTCAAATCTGTGTGCTCTCAGTCATGGTGGCGTCAGGTGCAGATGAAAAAGCAGCCCGGCGGCA